>NW_027331922.1:4929740-5132883 GCF_048418815.1 Hemitrygon akajei
AACAGAGGAGATCCTTCGGCCCGCAATGTTGTGATATACCAATTAATCTAAGTCCCTTCTGCCCAACACACGACCATCTCTAACAATTCCCTGCAAATCCACGTGTCTGTCAAAGAGCCAGTGAAACGCCTATATCGATCTGCCCTCACCACCGTCTCTGGTAGCACAGTACAATTACCCACCAGTCTCTGTGTGAATGAAAAACTTGTCAAACTCATCTCCTCTGAACTTATCCCTCTCACATCAATGCATGCCCTCTTGTACTGGACATTTGTATCCTGGGGGAAATAACACCCGCTCTCTGGTCCATCTGTGTCTGTTCTAGTGAGATATCCCTCTGCCAGTTGTCCCCTCCGCCTTCGCCGCTCCAGAGAAAAGAAACCGAAAATTCTGACCACTGCCTATAGATAGTGCCCTCTATACCGGGCAGCATCCTAGTGAATCCCCACTGTATCCTCCCCAAAGACACTCACACTTCCTTTAACGGAGCGTCCAGAAATTAATCAGGAATCTCCGAAACGTTAAACCCAGTCCCAACTCCTATCTGCTCCGCCCTTTGGTTACCCGGCACTCTTCCCCATTCACAGTGTGTGGTCCCCAATCCTCTAGACTGAAGTTCCTCTCTCCTTCCAAACCTCCCACAATTCTTATGAAACAGCGCCTGGGCTTCAACTTAGCAGGTACATCTTTGCCAGAAAACAACCTGGCCGAATCCGCACTTGCCAGATTATTCCTGACGCCAAACATATTGGCCTTCTTTCAATTTATAAACTAAACTCGAGGAGTAGTCAGCATGGCTTTTTAAAGGGCAGGTCGAGCCACACAAGCCTGATTGAATTTTTTGAGGATCTGACTAAACACAATGATGAAGGAAGAGCAGTAGATGTAGTGTATATGTATTTCAGCAAGGCATTTGATAAGGTAACCCGTGCAAGGCTTGCTGAGAAAGTAATGAGGCATAGGATCAAAGAGGACATTACCCACAGAAGGTAAAGCGTGCTGTTAGACGGGTCATATTCTGCATGGAGTATGCATGCATATTCTCCCCGGTCACCAGTGGAGTGTCTCGGGGATCTCTTTGGGGCCCTTACTCTTCATGATTTTTATGAATGACCTGGATGAGGGAGTGGAGGGATGGGTTAGCACGTTTGCTGATAACACAAAGGTTGGATGTATTGTGGATAGTGTGGGGGGCTGTCAGAGGTAACAGCGGGACATTGGTAGAATGCAAAACTGAGCAAGAATGTGGCAGATGTTCAATCCAGATAAGTGTGAAATGGCTAATTTTGGTTGATCTTCTCCATCAACTTACCAACCAGTAGAAAGGCAGGATGCAAAAGGACAGACAGAATAGAAGAATGTTCAACAAATTGGCACATGAAACACAATATTGCAAAATGCAAGGTCGTGCACATTTGTTGTAGAAATAAATGTGCGGACTATTGCCTAAACGGGGAGAAATTCCAAAACACAGAGAGGCAATGGGACATCTTCTTCCACTGCGCCATCCCATCTTTCAACGCACGAGAACTAACTCCACATTTTTGTGGTATATATTAATATTTGTAATTTACATTGATATTACATCTTTGATCCATACTGATGCTTCACAACAAGAAATTACAGGCCGTGTAAATCTCAGATAAAGGGGTCTTTATTCCCTGGAGCGTAGCTGTGACCTTACAGAGTTGCAAAAACTCAAGAGGGACACAGACAGAGGGAATGCGCACAGACTTTTACCCAGAGCTGAGGTATCGAGACCCAGACGGCACAAGACTGAGGTGAGAGTGGGTGGAAAGGAGATAAAGGGAGAGAGATCAGAGAGACGCAGGTGTTTGAGGGAACGGAGAGGAGAGGGAAAGAGTGCGGTAGAGAGGGGGAAAGGAAGAAAAATATAAAGAGGTTGGAAGAGGGAGCGGAGAAATAGCAGTCGGAGAAAGGTCGAGAAAATAGGGTGAGGAGATGGGGTAGAGAGAGTTAGAGGGAGTGAGAAAGAGCGGGATGGGGAGGGATGGCGAGAAAGAACGGGATAGATGGAGATCGGGGTTTCCATGTGTTGTGGGGAGAAAGGGGTTACGAAAAGAGGAGAATAGAGAAGCAGGTAGGGCAGAGAATGTCGGGAGGATTTTGAGAGGATGGTGTGAGTGAGAGTGGAGGAGGGATAAGGAAGGGAAAGGCGGGGTAATCCTTTGATTCAAGTCGGCTATCCGGGCTGTTGACAGAAAACCTGGATCTTGGCAGGAATATCCGGGCAGCAGGGGGCAGACTTCTCACAGATGAAATGGTAATTATTATGAAGGCAATAGTCACTCCCTCCACTCGATTTGCATTCACTGCAGGAGGTCCTTCCGGATGTCACCTTGTACAGCAGACCATAGGCATCATTCCTATCAGTAAATGGTTACAAAATTTGAACAGAGACTAAACAGATCCGGCGGAACACGAGACCGTCGTCAAACTAATCCTATTAAACCCGGGCAATCACCACAGCCCTGTGTCATTCCCAAAATAATTTTAGTGTCCCAATGTCTCCCCACTGCTCTGTGTCAGTCGCCTAATTAATCCAACTACACCACCTCCCCCACAGCCTCCGGCCCGTCGTCCCGCGGTCCCCACAGTCCTGTGGCAGACCCAATGCGAATCGAACACCCCACGTTCTACCGTCAAATCTATTTTAGTCCCCAAACGGATCTTACACTCCCATCCTTCCCCCTAGAGATTATCGAGGTCCCGAAATTAATCCCATCGGCACAATCTGATCATGCAACCATCTGTTGGTCCCACATCCATCCCACGGCTCCTTCCTCTTCCCACAGTTCATGTCAGTCTTCAGGTTAATCCCATTGCCTCTCACCGCTCTCTCAGCCCTGCGTCAGTCAGCAGACTGGATCCACTGACCGACTCTGTGCCCACATCCCCGTATCGGTCTCCAAACTAAACCAGTTGTCCCACTCTCTCCCCCCAGGTCAGTGTCAGACCCCAAACTGATCCAGTTGTCCCACTCTCTCCCCTCAGATCAGTGTCAGACCCCAAACTGATCCAGTTGTCCCACTCTCTCCCCCCAGATCAGTGTCAGACCCCAAACTGATCCAGTTGTCCCACTCTCTCCCCCCAGATCAATGTCAGACCCCAAACTGATCCGGCTGCATAACTCTTTCTCACAGAGTAAGGCCTGTCGTCAAACCTATCCCAGTCTGCCTACTTCACCCTACAGAACTGTGTCAGACCCCGAACTAATTCCACAGGATCGCCCAATGCGCACAGCCCTGCGTCAGTCACCAAAATAATCCCCGGGGCCGACAGCAAATCGTCAAAATATTTCGCTGCCCACTCCTGTGACTGACACGTATCTCTCCCTAAAATATTCCCCCTGTATCGTTCTCTCCCGAAACCAAATCCCAGCCCCAACTCTCTTCTCACAAACCTACTTCAGTCCGTAAACTAATCCCATTTTCTCCCCTCGGGACAGTGTCAGACCCCGAACTGATCCAGTTGTCCCACTCTCTCCCCCAAGGTCAGTGTCAGACCCTAAACTGATCCGGCTGCATAACTCTTTCTCACAGAGTAAGGCCTGTCGTCAAACCTATCCCAGTCTGCCTACTGCACCCTACTGATCAGTGTCAGACCCCCAACTAATCCAGTTGTCCCACTCTCTCCCCTCAGATCAGTGTCAGACCCCGAACTGATCCTGTTGTCCCACTCTCTCCCCCCAGATCAGTGTCAGACCCCAAACTGATCCAGTTGTCCCACTCTCTCCCCCCAGGTCAGTGTCAGACCCCAAACTGATCCAGTTGTCCCACTCTCTCCCCTCAGATCAGTGTCAGACCCCAAACTGATCCAGTTGTCCCACTCTTTCCCCCCAGATCAATGTCAGACCCCAAACTGATCCGGCTGCATAACTCTTTCTCACAGAGTAAGGCCTGTCGTCAAACCTATCCCAGTCTGCCTACTTCACCCTACAGATCTGTGTCAGACCCCCAACTAATTCCACAGGATCGCCCAATGCGCACAGCCCTGCGTCAGTCACCAAAATAATCCCAGGGAAATAATCCCCGGGGCCGACAGCAAATCGTCAAAATATTTCGCTGCCCACTCCTGTGACTGACACGTATCCCTCCCTAAAATATTCCCCTTGTATCGTTCTCTCCCGACACCAAATCCCAGCCCCAACTCTCTTCTCACAAACCTACTTCAGTCCGTAAACTAATCCCATTTTCTCCCCTCAGGACAGTGTCATTCCCAATCTCCCACCACACAGTTCAGTCCAAAACTCACCCGTTCGCGCATTGTCCAAGCCAGTAATCAAGGTCTTGGGGATCAAGAGACCGTAAAACAAAACTCTGTAAAATTAAATCCCTTTGATTAATGGCGAGAATCGAAAACTGTTTACGGGAGAGTGTGATGGGATGGGGTGGAGAGAGATTCACTCTGTGTCTGACCCCGGGTGTGCGTTACGGGAGTGTATTATGGATTTTCACTCAATGTCTTGACACCGCGTGTGTGTGATGATTCCTGTGTTACTGTGGAATCTTCCCGTGCTGTACACATACCGATTCATCCCTTGAATTGATTTCCAGCAGCCTTGAATCTCGGTTTGAACATTCTTGCATCGCTCTGGGGAAAGATGTTTCAAACGTCGAAACATAATAACACCGGTCTTTATTTGTGACCCAGCCCCTGGAACACGTTTGCTCTGGAAATCAGGAACAAGAAACAGTGAGACACGGAGTGAATTATCTCTTCACACTTTCCCATCACACAGGCGCGGTGTGTCACAGAGTGTATTTCCCGCCACGCGGTCTCATCACGCACACCTGAGTTCAAGCACAGAGTGAATCTCCCCCCACGCCGTCCAAACGCACATTAACAAGGATCAGGAACAGTGAAGTTCCCTCCAAACCATCCATCACACACTCACGGGGTGAAGACACAGAGTGTATCTCCTACCACACTGTCCCATCGCACACTCCTGGGCAGAGACACAGAATGAGGTTCCCTCCATAACGTCCCATCAATGGTTCACAGGATCAAACACAGAGCGAAGATTCCTCCACATCATCCATCATAGACTCTCCAGTCAGGCACAGACTGGGGGAACGTCTAACCCTCCGCTGATACACAGACGGAGTCAGACACTAAATGATACTCGCTCCACACCATTTTATCACTCATTCAGAGTGTCAGAAAAAGAGCGATGCACCCTCCACACTGTCCTATCAGAGACCCCTGAATCAAACATGGAGTGAAGCCATTGCGGATCGTCCCACAGCCTCTGGGCCGGATCCAGAATGAAGTTTGCCCCACACGCTCCACTCTCCCGCGGTCAGCCACAGAGTGAAACGCTCTCTCTCTCTCTCTCTCTCTCTCTCTCTCTCTCTCTCTCTCTCTCTCTCTCTCTCTCTCTCTCTCTCTCTATCTCTCTCTCTCTCTCTCTCTCTCTCTCCACTGCTCCATATCACACACACACATAGGTTTAGACGTTTACACTGCACTCTGGTTATTGTCAAATCTCACGCTCTTGCGGACAGACAAAGAGTGAAGATGCTTCCAAACCGTCCTATCACACATTCCTGGAGTGAGACACAGAGCTAAGCTGCTGTCACAGTGTCCAATCGCACAATCCAGGGATGAGACACAGTGTAGCTCCTTCAGCAGCGTCCGATTACTGACACCCGGAGAGAGACATGGAGTGAAGCTCTTTCTCACTCTCCCATGACACAAGCGCAGGGACAAAAACAGTGTGCACCGTCCGCACCGTCTCATCACACACTCCCGAGATCAGACACAGTGTGAAACTCCCTCCACTCCTCCATGGCCTCATCACACATTCCAACGGTCAGAGTGAGGAGCGAGGGAGTCAATCTCTTCCGGGGTTAGAGTCTGGGTCTTCCTCCCTCCACATCGTCTCATCACACACTCCCTGGGTCAGAGAACAGAATTTATATCCCTCCACAAACTCCAGTCACACACAACCTTGGTCAGACACACTATGAATCTCTCTATCCACGGCCCCATAACACTCTCCAGTGGTCAGACACAGAAAGAAACTCCCTCAACACACACGACAAACGTCAGAGGGACAGTGATTCCTCCTGTATATCTTCTCAACACACCACACAGCAAAGTGTCAGACACAGAGGGAAGCTGCCTCCATACGGTCCCATCACACACTCCCGAGACTAATACAATGTGAATCTCCCTTCTTATCGCTGTTCCTAGCGGGTCACAGAGTCAGGCTCTCTCTGAACCGCCCCATCACACCCTCCTGTGTTCCCACTGTTACGTATTCAGGCAACAATAAATATATATGAGTTCGGCAAGGGTTTTTATAACAAATAACACGTTTATTAAACACTGAAAACAAACCCCACAAAAGTAAACAAACACTAGCGTAACCGGAAAACAGCTGCGGTGCGGCAGATTCACAGTTCTTAATAGCGTTGCAGTTCAAACAGTTCTTAAAGCTTTATTGAAAAAAAACAGTTCTTTAAAGCGGTATGCCGAAAGTTCAAAAGCTCACAGTCCATTTAAAAGGAGAGACTTTTTAAGGCGATTTAAATTCTCTTCCACGTCGTTGTCCTTCGATCCCCGGCGTCGAACTTTCCCACGAAGAATTTTATGAAATATAACGGCTTAAAGGCACTGACCTTCCTTCCACACTATTCTCAAATCCTTTCTGGTCAAACCCAGGGATTAATAGCAAGAATAGTCAACGGAATCCTTCCGAATGAGGATCAAATAAGGTCGAAACCCATCCACCGTCGAAAATCGATTCTCCTCGATGTTTAACTTCCGAACACCGATATTCACTCTCCACTAGCAAAGAAACTGCTGGCAATGACCTTTTAAACTTTAGGCATTATATAAAACTTCATTTTTCAACTAAACTGCGTCATAACATTAAATCACGCAGTGACATGAAGTCAGCTTGGCAAACCCAGCCACGAACTGCCCCACCCCACAGGGTGGGTCTTCCTTTTATAACCTGTAAAAAAAACCTGTCACATGACCTCTACTGGCGAGAAAATGACGTCACTCCACCATCACAAGACCATTACCTCATGTCCATTATAGCTTCAACCCCAGTCACGTGACAAGGGTACCACGTCACGTGTCACGGGTACGTAACACCTCCCTCCAAAAAAAAAACATTTTTGATCTTACAAGAACAAAAATTTTAACTATTACTTACAAGAAAAACAAATGTATAAATTATATAACATACACAATATACAATACAGTAGGAGTGTTACAATAAAAAAAACACCCCAAAAAAAATACATTGTACATTCAACATCGAGATAGACAATCAGCAACCACATTATCTTTACCTTTAATATGAGTTATCACAATATAGTACTCTTGTAACATCAAACTCCAATTTAATAATCTTCTGTTTTTGTTTTTCATCTTACTCAGAAAAACTAACTGATTATGATCAGTGTAAACAATAAGTGGTTTTTGAGTTGTACCAATATATACCTCAAAATATTCCAAAGCTAAAACAAGAGATAACAATTCTTTCTCTATTGTGGAGTAGTTTCTTTGATGCTTATTAAATTTCTTAGAAAAGTAAGCTACTGGATGATCAACCTCATCACCATCATTCCTTCGCATCAATACTGCTCCCGCAGCTTCATCACTAGCATCTACAGCTAATGAAAAAGGTTTTTCAAAGTCAGGTGCCTTAAGCACAGGTTGTTGACATATCATTGTTTTCAATTTTTCAAATGCTTCCTGACAAGGCACTGTCCACACAAACTTCACATTCTTCTGCAGAAGGTTAGTTAATGGAAGGGCAACATTAGCAAAATTCTTACAAAATTTTCGATAATATCCTACCATTCCCAAAAATCTTCTGAGAGATTTTTTCCCCGTCGGAGTGGGAATCTCTAAAATTGCCTGAACTTTTGCCTGAACAGGAGCTACCTTACCTTGACCTACAACATAACCAAGGTAAGTCACAGTGGCATGTTCAAATTCACTCTTAGCTAAATTAATAGTCAAGTTAGCTTTTGAAAGTCTTTCAAACAATTTCTCCACCGCAATTATGTGTGCTTCCCAAGTATCATTTCCTGTCACTAAATCATCAATATAAGCATCAGTATCTTTCAATCCCTGAATCACAGAGTTAATCATCCTCTGGAAAGTACCTGGGGCATTCTTCATCCCAAATGGAAGAACATTATACTCATATAACCCAGATGGAGTTACAAATGCAGAAATCTCTCTACCTCTGTCCGTTAATGGAACATACCAATACCCTTTCAATAAATCAATCTTTGTAAGGAACTTTGCTTTTCCAACCTTATCTACACAATCATCTACTCTAGGAATTGGATATGCATCTGTTTTCGTTACAGCATTCACCTTCCTATAGTCCGTACAAAACCTAATACTACCATCAGGTTTTGGCACCATAACACATGGCGAACTCCAATTCGTGTTAGAATGTCTAATAATATCATTCTCTAACATGTATTCAATTTCTTTCTCAGCAAGTTCACATTTTTCCATGTTCATCCTATATGGATGTTGTTTAATAGGTTTGGCATCTCCAATATCTACATCATGTGAAGCTATAGTAGTCCTTCTCGGAACATCTGGAAACAAATCCTTATATTTAAAAATCAATTCCTTCAACTGTTGTTTCTGCTCTAGCTGTAAATGTGCTAATTTCTCATCCATATTTTTCAGAATGGTCGAATTAGGTAACCTAACAGAAACAATGTTAGATTTAGAATGAAAGTCAGATGAATAATCTATTATGTTCCCAGTTAAATCAAACTCATTCTCACTAACCACAACAGTCACAGTATCAGATTGTTTCCCAAAATATGGTTTAATCATATTAATATGGCAAAGTTGTGTTGACCTTCTACGATCTGGAGTTTTTATTACGTAATCCACATCATTGATTCTAGACACAATTTCATAAGGACCATGAAATCTAGCTTGTAAAGGATTTGTCTGCACTGCGAAAAGAACCAACACCTTATCTCCAGGCTTAAACATCCTCATCCTAGCTTCTTTATCATACCTAGTTTTCATTTTCTCCTGAGCCAAATTTAAATTTTCCTTGGCTAAACTACAAGCTTTATGTAACCTGTCCTTAAATTTCAAAACATAGTCCAACAAATTAGTATGCACTTCCTTACTAATCCACTGTTCTTTCAATAAAGCTAAAGGTCCTCTAACTCTATGCCCAAACACAAGTTCAAATGGACTAAAACCTAAAGAATCCTGTACCGATTCCCTTACTGCAAATAAAATTAAGTTTATACTCTCATCCCAGTCACTTTCATTTTCCACACAATATGTCCTAATCATATTCTTGAGGGTAGAATGAAACCTCTCCAAGGCACCTTGCGATTCTGGATGGTATGCAGACGAAGTGATTTGCTTAGCTCCCAATTTATAAACTATCTGTTGAATCAATCCAGACATAAAATTACTGCCTTGGTCAGTTTGTATTTCCTTAGGCAATCCAAAATAAGTAAAGAATTTTATAAGAGCCTTCGTCACAGTTTTAGCTTTTATATTCCTAAGTGGTACTGCCTCTGGAAACCTAGACGAAGTACACATGATAGTCAACAAATACTGATAACCAGTTTTTGTCTTTGGTAATGGACCAACACAATCTACAATAACTTTTGAAAACGGTTCACCAAATGCTGGAATAGGTTGTAATGGAGCTACTGGTGTAACCTGATTTGGTTTACTCACAATTTGACAAGTATGGCACGTTTTACAAAACATCGCCACATCTTTTCTTAGACCAGGCCAGTAAAAATGTTTTAAAATCTTGTCCACAGTTTTCCTTACCCCTTGATGTCCACCTAAAGGCACACTATGAGCTAAAGTCAAAATCTCATTTCGATAAACTTTAGGAACAACTACCTGGTAAACAACATTCCATTCCTCACTTGCAGGAATTGTAGGCTACCTCCACTTCCTCATCAACACTCCTTTTTCCAAATAATATCCTACTGACACCTTCTCAATTTCACTACCTAGTAAAGCTTGTTCCCTTAATTTTATCATCTCAGGATCTCTATTCTGCTCTGCTATCATCTCCTTCCGAGACAGAGATAAATCTTCATAGTCAGACTTACTCCCAGAATCTTGTTCAAACAACGAAGGTAAGAAAGTCTCTGACACATCCTCAAAACTCGAATCCTGAGTTGAACAGTCATGAGTAACAACCTCATTCTGCACATCAATCTTTTTAGCCATAGCTCTAGTCACAACACAGGAAGAATCTGTGTTAGAATTCATCTCTGGTTCCTCTGACTCCATTGTCAAATGCACTTCTGGAAAAACTTGTCCACCTGCCAAGTCATTACCTAACAATAAAGAAATACACTTCACAGGTAAGCTATGCTGTAATCCTACTTTAACAAATCCTGTAACTAACCCTGATTTTAAATTTACTTTATGTAAATGTACAGGCATAAAATCACTTCCAACACCTCTTATGTAATTTACCTCACCAGTATCACTCTCTTCATTAAACTTCAACACACTATCTAACATCAGTGATTGAGAAGCTCCAGTATCCCTAAGGATTTTTATTGGCACCAGAGTAGATCCTTCTTTCAAGGATACAAACCCTTCAGTTATAAAATGATCATATCCCTTTCTAACTTGGTCAGACTCTAACAAATCCTCATTTGTGTTTACCAAACCCTGTAACTTTACAGGTGCTTCAGTATGTTGCACACAAACATCTGGAACTGCTTCTTTCTCTTTCTTTTTCAATTTGAAACAGTTAGCTATTACATGGTCAGGCTTCTTACAATAGTTACAAATAAGACCAAACTGTCTTTCCTTCACAGGTTTTCCTTCCTCCTTACCTTTTTCATTAACCTCTGATTTAATTTCTGATTTACCTTGAGTCTCCATATTATTCTTCCTCGTAAAAATTCTACCCTGAGGAAATTTATTCTTATGGATTAAATCATACTCATCAGCTAATCTAGCACAGTCCTGCAATTTATCAGTATCCCTCTCATTTAAGTAGGTCCTTACTTCAACAGGAATGCTTCTTTTAAATTCCTCCATCAAAATCAGCTCTTTCAATGTACTATAGTCGTCATTTACATTTTTAGAAGAAACCCATCTCTCAAAACACATAGCTTTATCATAGGCAAATTCCACATAAGTCTTTTCCACAGTCTTTTTCAAACTTCTGAATCTTTCCCTATATGCTTCTGGGACTAATTCGTATGCTTTGAGATTATTCGTTTTCACAATATCATAATCTAATGCTTGCGCAGCAGTTAAAGCTGTGTAAACCTGCTGTGCTTTGCCTTTAATTACACTCTGTAACAACACTGACCATTTTTCTTTCGGCCAGTCTGACATCCGAGCAATAGTTTCAAAACGTTGAAAATATCTTTCCACTTCTGTTTCACTAAATGGAGGGACCAATTTAATTTCTTGACTAGCAACAAACGGTTTTTTAGAATCAGAAGACTGATTCCCAGACCTTAATTTCGCCATTGCATATTCAAAATCTCTCTGCTTCTGTTCAGCTTCCAATTTACACCTCTCTATCATCATTTGTTCAATTTGCAATTGCATCTCCAGATTACTTATTGGAAACGATTCTAAAATCGATTCATCAAAATCACCCGAAGCCACAAAGTGTGATGCGATTTTTCTCTGTATTACAGCTTTTGATGTAGTCTTCAAAATACCTTTAAGGTGCAATCTACGAGCTATCTCAGATACATCAGTTTTTTTCGCCTTCGCTAACAAATCCACGGCTGGCGAATCCAGAAACTCATCAATATTCATCGTTGCCGAAAATCACTCACAAGCCAATCAAACTAAAGAATCGAGCAGTCCCCGTTACCAAAACACCGATTCAAAAGTTAACAAGCATTTAAACCCAAACAATCCAATCACGGACGAGCCCCCATATTTATGATACGTATTCAGGCAAGAATAAATATATATGAGTTCGGCAAGGGTTTTTATAACAAATAACACGTTTATTAAACACTGAAAACAAACCCCCCAAAAGTAAACAAACACTAGCGTAACCGGAAAACAGCTGCGGTGCGGCAGATTCACAGTTCTTAATAGCGTTGCAGTTCAAACAGTTCTTAAAGCGGTATTGAAAAAAAACAGTTCTTTAAAGCGGTATGCCGAAAGTTCAAAAGCTCACAGCCCATTTAAAAGGAGAGACTTTTTAAGGCGATTTTAATTCTCTTCCACGTCGTTGTCCTTCGATCCCCGGCGTCGAAATTTCCCACGAAGAATTTTATGAAATATAACGGCTTAAAGGCACTGACCTTCCTTCCACACTATTCTCAAATCCTTTCTGGTCAAACCCAGGGATTAATAGCAAGAATAGTCAACGGAATCCTTCCGAATGAGGATCAAATAAGGTCGAAACCCATCCACCGTCGAAAATCGATTCTCCTCGATGTTTAAATTCCGAACTCCGATATTCACTCTCCACTAGCAAAGAAACTGCTGGCAATGACCTTTTAAACTTTAGGCATTATATACAACTTCATTTTTCAACTAAACTGCGTCATAACATTAAATCACGCAGTGACATGAAGTCAGCTTGGCAAACTCAGCCACGAACTGCCCCACCTGACAGGGTGGGTCTTCCTTTTATAACCTGTAAAAAAAAACTGTCACATGACCTCTACTGGCCGGAAAATGACGTCACTCCACCATCACAAGACCATTACCTCAAGTCCAGTATAGCTTCAACCCCAGTCACGTGACAAGGGTACCACTGTCACGTGTCACGGGTACGTAACACCACACACAGCGAAATTCCGCTCACACACTCACGGGGTTAGACTCCCTCCACAATATCCAATCACACAGTCTGGCGAAGCATAGAATGAACTTCCCTCTGCACTGTCCCATCACACAACCCCGCTGTCAA
Source organism: Hemitrygon akajei (assembly GCF_048418815.1). Taxonomy (NCBI): domain Eukaryota; kingdom Metazoa; phylum Chordata; class Chondrichthyes; order Myliobatiformes; family Dasyatidae; genus Hemitrygon; species Hemitrygon akajei. The sequence goes on from NW_027331922.1 coordinate 4,942,657, forward strand.
ACACAGAGTGAAGTTGGATCCATACTGTCCCATCAGACATTCCGGGAGTGGGACATAGGGTGAAGCTGAAATGTTACGTCTCAAAATCCCGGGGTCAGACACAGAGTGAATCCACCTCCACAACGTCCCATCACACTCTCCTGGATTCAGTGACAGAGTGAAACTTCCTCCACGCAGTCCCATCACACTCACCGGGTCAAACACAGAGTCAATCATCCTCCATACCATCTCATCACACACTCCCGATATCGAGCACAGAGTGACGCTTCCTCTCCCCATGCCTGCCCTGTGTTGAGAAACGGGTGAAAGTGGAGGATGATGTCTCACCTCTTCTGCTGGTCATCAATTCGCAGATTTGAGCCTTGGTTTCGTTGACAGATCTGTACTTCGTTTCCATCTCAGTGAACTGATGACGGAGATTGCTGTGCCTTCGTTTAAGATCGGACAGATTAGAGTTCAGCGCAGAGAGATTCTTAAGACAGCTTCTCTGGGAGAGTTCCGGATGGGAATTTTCCGATATTGTGGATTCACACACTCCAGGATCCAGACACAGAGTGATGCTCTCTCTGTTCCGTCCCATCTCTCTCTCTGGGATTCAGACACAGATTGAATCCACATCCACAACGTCCCATCACACTCTCCTGGATTCAGTGCCAGAGCGAAACGCGCTCCATGCAATGGCATCACACTCGCTCGGTCAACCACAGAGTGGATCACCCTCCATACCATCTCTTCACACACTCCCGATGTCAGACACAGAGTGACGCTTCCTCTCTTCATGCCTGCCCTGTGATGAGGAGCGGGTGAAAGAGGGGGATGATGTCTTACCTCTTCTGCTAGTCAACAATTCGCAGATTTGAGCCTTGGTTTCGTTGACAGATCTGTACTTCGTTTCCATCTCAGTGAACTGGTGACGGAGATCGTTGTGCATTCGTTTAAGAGACTGACGAATCTGTGATACTGAGAGAGATGGTGAAGGATGTTTAGCGTTTACAGTGACACGTGAGTCAGCGTCACGCTACCGAACGGGTCACAGAGAGTGTTGTGTCAGTGTCACGGTGAAGGGTGTCACAGTGTTGAAATGTGCTGCTGACACAGTGGGAGGCGCCGGCACCACGTTGAGGGGTGTGTCTGTGTCAGTCTGAGGGGTTATTAATGCCCTGGTAAACGTTTTTCTGTTGTTACAATGGGGTCTGTGTCAGCATCGTGGTGATGATTGATTCCCTGTCTCAGCGCGGGGCATGTTCGAGCTGCTGCGCGGGACAAGTGGGGGCTACTGTGATAGGTGTTTCTGTGCCCCGTCGAGAGGTGTGCCGGGCCACAATGCAGTGTATCTCGATGACAAGGCGAAGGATATTTCAGGTGCGGGAAATGTCAGAGTGAGGGGTCTGGTTGTGTCATGGTGTGTGGAGTATCGGTGTAATGTGTGGTTGTTGGTCTCATTGAGAGGAGTGTGTCTGTATCATTGTGAGAGGCATGTCATGGCCACGGTGTGTGTCCGATTGTCACGCTGAGCTGTGTGTCAGTGTCACGGAGAGGACTATGTCGGTGTCATTGTGAATTTAGGTCTATGTATCAAGGTAAGGGGTTTGTCTGTGTCAGGGTGAGGTCTGGGTAATTGCCTCAGTGAGCGGAGCATCGGTGTGATGTTGAGGGGCGATCTTGTCTCGGACAGGGGTGTCACCTGTGAGTCCTTGTCTCGGTGGAGAGCTGGGCTGGTCACGTTGAGGAGCCTGTAGGTGTCAGTGGTGGCTTAGAGTCACGGTAAAGGGCGTGTCGGTGTCACTGCGGTGTGTTTCGCCTTGAGACAGGTTGTCTGGGAGAGACCTGGGTGGGAAATCTCAGATATCTGGGATTGAAAGATTGAGTTTAACTCATGGACATTGGCGTTGGGTCCTGTTCATCAGCTGATTTTCTTCCCAAAGGAGTATGTAGTTCGGTCAGAGGTGATCTGAGATGGTGAAGGATGTTTGGCGTTTATAATGTGTCAGCGTCAAGCTACTGAGCGGGTCACGGAGAGTGGTGCGTCAGTGTTACAGTAAGAGGTGTGCTGGGCGCCACCGTCAGGTACGTGTCTGGGACGCACTGAGGGGTATATCAGGTTACGAGCGAGGTTTTCGTCAGTGTCACGATGGGAGATGCGTCAGTATCGCGGTGATAGTTGATTCCCTGTCACACCGACTCGGTGTTTCAGTGAGAAACGCGTAGCTGTCATTGTGATAGGTGTTTCTGGTTCAATTTGAGAGGTGTACCGGGTCACATCGCCGTGTATCTCTATGTCGCGGTAAATGATAGGGCATTGAGGAATGCAGTAGAACAGAGTGATCTAGGAATAATGATGCATTATTCCCTGAAGGTGGAATCTCATGTGGATAGGGTGGCGAAGAAAGCTTTTGGTATGCTGGCCTTTATAAATCAGAGCATTGAATATAGGAGTTGGGTTGTAATGTTAAAATTATACAAGACATTGGTAAGACCGAATTTGGAGTATTGTGTACAGTTCTGGTCACCGAATTATAGGAAAGATGTCAACAAAATAGAGAGAGTAGAGAGGAGATTTACTTGAATGTTACCTGGGTTTCAGCACCAAAGTTACAGGGAAAGGTTGAACAAGTTAGGTCATTATTCCTTGGAACGTAGAAAGTTGAGGGGGGGGGACTTAATAGCGGTATTTTAAATTATGAGGGGATAGATAGAGTTGACGTGGATTGGCTTTTTTCCATTGAGAGCAGGGGAGATTCAAAAAAAGAGGACATGATTTGACAGTTAGGGTCAAAAGTGTAAGGGTAACACGAGGGGGAATTTCTTTACTCAGAGAGTGGTAACTGTGTGTAACGAGCTTCAGTAGAAGTCGTAGAGGCAGGTTCGATATTGTCATTTAAAGTATAATTGGATAGGTACATGGACAGGAAAGGAATGGAGGGTTATGGGCTGAGTGCGGTTCAGTGGGACGAGATGAGAGTAAGCGTTTGTCACGGACCAGAAGGGCCGAGATGGCCTGTTTCTGTACTGTAATTGTCATATAGTTATATGGTTTCTGGGTCCATGTGAGAGGTGTACCGGGTCACATCCCGGTGTATCTCTATGTCACGGTGAGAGATATGTCGGGGTCACAGTGCGAGGTTTGACGGTGTTACAGTGAGAGACTCACCAGTGTCATAGTGTCCGATGTATTGGTGTGACAGCGGAAAAAATATGTCGATGTCACGGTGAGGGGTGTGTTTGAGTCACGGGGAATGACCTGTTGTGGTCACGGTGGATCTGTCGCTATCACAGTAAGTTTAGTGTTGTTGTCACGGTGAGGACTGAGTGGGTGACGCTCTGAGGGGCTTGTCGGTGTCACGGTGAGTGATGCGTCATTATGACGGAGAGGGGTATATCGGTGTTTCCATGGAGTGGCTTTTGCTGTCATGATAAGAGATGAGTCGTTCTCAAAGTGATGGACGTGTCTGCGTCACAGTGAGGGATATGTCTACGTCACAGTAATGGATGTGTCCACATCACAGGGTGTGACATGTCGGTGCCACGTCGAGAGGCGTGTCAGTGTTATATTGAATCGTTATTACAATAGGTTGTGTGTTGGTATCAGGCTGAGGGATATGTCAGTTTCATGTTGAGGGATGTGTTGGTGGGGGTTGTGTCGGTGTCACGGTGAGCGTTGAGTCGTGGACATGCTGAGAGACCCGTCAGTACCACAGTGAGGGGTGCCTTGGTATCACAGTGAAAGGTGTTTCTGGGAAGTGTTGGGAATGAGTCGCTGTTACAGTGGCCATTTTTATTCTCTGCGGTGTGGTCGTTGCGACCTGTGTGAAACTCACCATGAATACTCCAGCAGATACCCGTGATAACGAGGGCCGCTGTTAAAACACAGATTAGCCATATGCGTCGGTCTGATCGGTCTCTCCTTGTTGGTTGTTCACTGCCCATGTAGTCTGTGGAAAAATCGGGTCCCTGTCTTTGTCAATCCATCGTCATATTCCCAGATCTACCCCACCCCTGCTCTTCCCATCCTCTGAGTTTAAATCGCATCCTTTCGCTGAGCGTAAATTACAGAGCAGAACAGACGCTTCGTCCCAAATTTTTTGCCACACAAATTATACTTAATACCTAAATCGTTTTTGCCTTCACGGTTTATTTCCGTCCAATCCCTGAACATAAAAGTGACAGTCTAAGAACCAATGAAACGCCTCCATCGATTTTCCTTCACCACCACCCCTGGCAGCACATTCCAGTCACCCACGCTCTCTGTGTAAAAAAAAATCTTGCCCCTCACCTCTCCTGAAAAGATCCTCCCTCTTCCCTTCCATTTCGTGGTATTAGCCAATTCTCTCCGGGGGAGAAATGCACCGGTTGTGTTTTGTGTTTGGTCCCTTCGTCCTGCAGTATCGCAGAGTCGTTTGGCTGTATTCATGTGTATTCATGTATGGTTGCATTGCAATGCAACGTATTGAATTGAAACCGTCTCTTCTCTACCGGTTTCACCTGCTTGGGAAGGGAACCCAAAGCAACATATATCCGAATCTGCTTTCACTACGGATCGCCTCATCTTCCCCACCCTGCTTCCATTCTAACTCACAGAACCATGCTCAGCGCCAGAGATCTGACCGGTGAGACTTTCCTCACTCCGAAACTTCCGCGAATCGCTGCTTTTTAATGCGCACTCGCCCAACATTTACCTGGCTCCTGATCTCTGCTTGGAGACGCCGAAACCGTGTGTCTGTTTGACTCAAACACAGAGGGAGGCTCAATCCATACCATCCTGTCTACCATCCCGGAGTGAGACACAGAGAGAGGCTCCATCCACAACGATCCATCACACAATTCCCTGAACATGCATGGAGTGCAGCTCATTCCAAATTGTCCTATCGCTCACTCCCGTGGTCAGACACAGAGTGAAGCCCAGTCTTCCCCGTCCCAAAGCACACTTCCAGGGTCAGAGAAGAAATGAAGAAATGATACACACTGACTCGTCGCACATAACGGGAGTTAGACATCGAGTGAAACTCACTCCACACAGTCGGATCACAAGCTGCCAGGGATCAGCTACAAAGAGAAGCTCCATCGACACCTTCTCATATCACGCTCTTGGATTCAGATATTTTCTGAAGCTTCCATCCCTGGGCTCAATCGAGGCACAAGCTACGGCACTCAAAGACAGATCAAAGCTCCCTTCCTCCCCTCTCACCAATCCCAAGTCCTTCTCGGATTGTGTGTGTGTGTGTGTGTGTGTGTGTGTGTGTGTGTGTGTGTGTGTGTGTGTGTGTGTGTGTGTGTGTGTGTGTGTGTGTATGTATGTGTGTGTGTGTGTGTGTGTGTGTGTGCGCGCGCGCGCGCGCGCGCGTGTGTGTGTGTGTGTGTGTGTGTGCGTGTGTGTGTCTGTGTAGATGGTAGGCTGCGGGATGAGGGTGGAAGGGGAGGATAGTGGAGGTGATAGAAAGGTTGTCAGGATTGTAGATACTATGCAAGTGGTGTGGAGCCACACGACCGGCCTCTGCATGGAGAGTTCTGAAGAGGCACAGATCGTGTGGATAGATATCCAGTGAAAGGGGAGAGAGGTAACTCCAGACGTCATCTCTCCACATACGCCCCACAATTGCTTGCGACACAGACTGGATGGGGAAAGTTTAGCACATGGATTGTATCTGAGAGACGGAGAGCGGCGTAAGGAAATTACGGTGCGTTGAAGAGGTAGAGCGAGTGTGTGAAATAGACGCGGTAGAGCAAAAGAGAAGACACTGGAGGAAGAAATGTGGAGTGTGCTAGAGACAGAGCGAGAGTGAACAATAACCACTGGCCCGTCGAACATACACGACCGGGGACAGAAACAGTGTGAATCCCCCTCCACACCGTCCCATCACACGCTCCCGGGGTCAGACACAGAGTGTATCTCCCTCCACACCGTCTACATCACAAAATCCCGGGGTCAGACACAGAGCGAATCTCCCTCCACACCGTCCCGTCACACACTCCGGGGTCAGACACAGAGTGAAGCTCCCTCCACACCGTCCCGTCGCACACACCCGGGGTCAGACACAGAGTGAATCTTCCTCCGCACCGTCCCTGCACATACTCCTGGGGTCAGACAAACATTGAAGCTCCCTACACACCGTCCCTTGACACACTCCCCTTTCAGCCACAGAGTAAAGCTCCCTCCGCCCCGTCTCATCACAAGCTGCCCGGGACAGAAACAATGTGACCCTCTGTCCGCACCGTCCCATAACACGTTCCCGGGGTTAGACAAGGGAAGCTCTCTTCACACACTCTCGCTCTCTCTCACACATTCACGGAGTCACAGAAACACAGAAGCAGAGAAAACCTACAGCACAACACAGGCCCTTCGGTTCACAAAGTCATGCCGAGCATGTCACTTCCTCAGAAATTACTGGGCTGATCTGTAGCCCTCTATTTTTAAGATGCTCCATGTACCAGTCAAAAAGTCTCTTAAAAGACCCTATTGTACCCGCCTCCACCACGGTGGATTTATGTTTGCGGATGAAGATTGGAGGAGTTGTGGATAGAGTTGTAGGTTGGTCGAAGGTTACAAGGGGATATAGATAGGCTGCAGAGTTGTGCAGAAACAAATGGCCGTTGGAGTTCAGTCTGAATAAGTGTGAGATAATGCATTTTGGAAGGACAAACCAGATTACTGAGTACAAGATTAATAGTCAGATACTTTAGAGTGTGGATGAACAAAGGGAGATACATCCCTCAACATGAATATATATCCCTCAAAGTCACTGCGAAAGTTGATAGGGTATTTAAGAAGGCCTATGGGATGCTAGGCTTCATAAACGGGGGGATTGAGTTCAAGAGTAGAGAGGTCATCTTGCAACTCTACAAATCTCTGGTGGGACCCCTCTTAGAGTATTGGGTTCATTTCTGGCCACCTGATTATAAGAAGGATGTGGAAGCTATGGAGAGGGTGCAAAGGAGATTTACCTGAATGTTGCCTGGTTTGGAGAACAAATCATATGAAGCAAGGTCAACAGAGCTGGGACGTTTCTCTTTGGGGCGTAGAAGAATGAGAGGGTTGATAGAGGTCTACAAGATTATGAGAGGCGTGAGTAGGGTGGATATTCAGTTCCTGTTTCCAGGGCACTAATAGCAAACACCAAAGGACGTATGTACAAAATTAAGGGACGGAAGTTTAGGAGAGACATCAGGGGTAAGTTTTTTACACAGAGGATTTGAGTGCCTGGAATGACTTGCTAGGGATGGTGGTGGAGGCTAAAACATTATGGGTATTTAAGAGCCTATTGACCTGCACATGGATGAAATAGAAATGGAGGGTTCTGGCATAGTGTGGGTTTAGTGCTTTTTAAGGATAATGGTCGACACAACATGGAGGGCTGTAGGGCCTGTACTGTTCTGTGGTTCAATGGTTCTATTGTTTCCGGTAGCCCATTCTACGCACTTATCACTCTCCGAGGAAAAAGAAAACTTAGGTCATAAAATAGTATAGCACATACAGGCCCTTCAGCCCACAATGCTGTGCCGACCCATAACCCTGCCTGCCATATAAACGCCTGCTAAAAGTCCTCCATAGATCTGTCTCGTAGACTCCAAAATGTTACTATTATACCTGCCCTCCACCACTGACTTAGGCAGTGCATTCCACGCAGCAACCAGTCTCTGAGTGAAAACTTTCCTCTAATATCCCCCTTGAACTTCCCACGCCTTACCTTAAGCCAAGTCCTCTGTACTGAGCAGTGGTGCCGTGGGGAAGAGGCGCTTGCTGTCCACTCTAACTATTCCTCTTAATATCTTGTATACTTCTATCATGTCCCCTCTCATCCTCCTTCTTTCCAAGTGTAAAGCCCTAGCTCCTTAATCTCTGATCATAATCCCGTACTCTCTAAACCAGGCAGCATCCTGGTAATCTCCTCTGTACCCTTTCCAATGCTTCCACATCCTTCCTATAGTGAGGCGACCAGAACTGTGCACAGTACTCCAATTGTGGCCTAACCAGAGTTTTATAGAGCTGCATCATTACATCGCGTCTCTTAAACTCTATCCCTCGACTTATGAAAGCTAACACCTCATAAAATTTCTTAACTAACCATCTACCTGTAAGGCAACTTTCAGGGATCCGTGAAGATATACCCCCATATCTCTCTGCTCCTCCACACTACCAAGTATCCTGCCATTTACTTTGTACTCTGCCTTGGAGTTTCTCCTTCCAAAGTGTACCACTTCACACTTCTCTGGGTTGAACTCTATCTGCCACTGCTCAGCCACTTCTGTATCCTATCAATGTCACTCTGTAATCTGTGACAAATCTCTACACCATCTACAACACCACCAAACTTCGTGGCGTCTGCAAACTTGCCAACCAACCTTTCTACCACAATTTCCATGTCGTTAATAAAAATCACGAAAAGTAGAGGTCCCAGAACAGATCCGTGTGGGACACCACTAGTCACAATCCTCCAATCTGAATGTACTCCCTCACCACAACCCTCCACCTTCTGCAGGCAAGCTCAAAGAACTCTATAAGGCTTGTTAAGCACGAACTGGCCTTCATAAAGCCATGCTGACCGGCTGCTCCTGATCAGACCATGAATCTCTAAATGCCATAGACCTTATCTCTAAAAATCTTTTCAAAGCTTTCCCACCACAGACGTATGGTTCACTGGTCTATAATTACACGGACTATCGCTACTACCCTTTTTGAACAAGGTGACAACATTCGCCTCTGTCCAATCCTCCGGTACATTCCTGTGACGAGGACATAAAGATCCTAGCCAGAGGCTGAGCAATCTCTTCCTCGCCTCGTGGAGCAGCCTCGAGAATATTCCGTCAGCCCCCGGTGACTTATCCGTCCTAATGTATTTTAACAACTCAACACCTCCTCTCCCTTAATATCAACATGCTCCAGAACATCAACCTCAGTCATATCGCCCTCACAGTCATCAAGATCCCTCTCATTGGTGAATACCGAAGGGAAGTATTCATTGAGGAACTCGCTCACTTCCGCAGACTCCATGCACATCTTCTCAGTTTATCTCTAATCGGTCCTATCTTTACTCCCGTCATCCTTTTGTTCTTCACATAATTGAAGAATGCCTTGGGGTTTTCCTTTACTTCTTCGCCAAGGCCTTCTTATGACGCTTTCTTGCTCTTCTCAACCCCTTCTTAAGCTCCTTTCTTGCTATCCTATATTCTCAAAAGACCCATCTGATCCTTGCTTCCTAAACCTCATGTATGCTGCCTTCTTCCACCTGACTAGATTTTCCACTTCACATGTCACCTATGGTTCCCTCACCCTGCATTCTTTATTTTCCTCACCGGGGCAAATTTATCCCTAACATCCTGCAAGATATCCCTAAGCATCGATCACGTACATAGTACATTTCCCTGCTAAAACATCATCCCAATTCACAACAGCGAGTTCTAGCTTTCTAGCCTCATAATTTGCCCTTACCCAATTACACATTTTCCTCTCCTCTCTGAATCTATCCTTTTCCATGAAACTGCTAAAGGTCGGAGAGCGGTGATCACTGTCCCCCAGATGCTCACCCCTGACAGATCTGTGACCTGACCCAGTTTATTACCTAATACTAGATCTAGTATGGCATTCCCCCTCGTCGGCTTGTCAACATACTGTGACAAGAATCCATCCTGAACACACTTAAACTCTGCCCCATCTAAACACGTGGAACTAATCAAGTGCCATCAATATTAGGAAGTTAAAGTCACCCATGATTACAAAGCTGCTATTTTTGCACCTTTCCAAATCTGCCTCCAATCTGCTCCTCCGTATCTCTGCTGCTAGCAGGTGGCCTATAGAATACCTCCAGTAGAGAAACTGCTCCCTTCCTGTTCCTGACTTCCACCCATACTGACTCAAAATAGGATCCTGCTACATTACCCACTCTTTCTGCAGCTGTATCGTACCCCTGACTAGTAGTGGCACCTCTCCTCCCCTTTACACCCTCTCTATCACTTTTAAAGCACTGAACTCCAGAAAAATTGAGAATTCGTTCCTGCCCTGGTGACAGCCAAGTCTCCGTAATGCCCACTACATCATAATTCCATGTATGTATCCAAGCTCTCAGTTCATCACCTTTCTTCCTGATGCTTCTTGCATTGAAGTACTCAGACATTAGCACTTCTACCTTACTACCTTTATACCTTTTATTCTGCTGCTCTTCCCTCAAAGCCGCTCTGCCTTTACTCCATATACTATCGCTCCGGGTTCCAATCCCCTTGCAAATTAGTTTATACTCTCCCGAAAAGCCATTTCTTCTTGTACTGTGCAGTGGTGCCCCGGGGAAGAGGCGCTGACTCTGCACTCTATCTATTCGTCGTAATATCTTTTATACCTATATCATGTCTCCTCTCATCCTTCTTCTCTCCAAAGAGTAAAGTCCTAGCTCCTTTAATCTCCGATCATAATCCATACTCTCTAAAGCAGGCGGCATCCTGGTAAATCTCTTCTGTACCTTTTCCAATGCTTCCACATCTTTCCTGTAGTGAGGCGACCAGAACTGGACACAGTACTCCAAGTGTGGCCTAACCAGAGTTTTATAGAGCTGCATCATTACATCGCATCTCTTAAACTCTATCCCTCGACTTATGAAAGCTCACACTCCATAAGCTTTCTTAACTCCCCTATATACCTGAGAGACAACTTGCAGGGATCTGTGGACGTGAACCCCAAGATCCCTCTGCCCCTCACACTACCAGGTATACTGCCTCTTACGTGTACTCTGCCTTAGAGTTTGTCCTTCCAAAGGGCACCACCTCACACTTCTCCGGGTTGAACTCCTTCTGCCATTTCTCAACCCACTTCTGCATCCTATCAATGTCTCTCTGCAATCTTCGACAATCGGCAACACTATCTACAACACCAGCAAACATTGTGTCGTCTGCAAACTTGCCAACCCATCCTTCTACCCCCACATCCAGGTCGTTAATAAAATCACGAAAAGAAGACCTCCCTGAACCTATCCTTTTGGACACCACTAGTCGGAACCCTGTAATCCGCAAAGTGCTCTCTCCACCATGACACAATGCTTTCTGCAGGCAAGCCAGTTCTGATTCCAGCTGGCCAGTCTTCCCGGGATCCCATGCCTTCTGACGTCCTGAATCAGCCGTTCGCGGAACCTTCTGAAATGCCTTGCTAAAATCTATGTAGATCACATCCACTGCGCTACCCTCAACTACATGCCTGGTCAGCTCCTCAAGGAACTCTATCGCGCATGTAAGACACGATCTGCCCTTCACGAAGTCATGCAGACTGGCTCTGATCAGACCATGATTCCCCGAATGCCCATACGTCATATCTCTAAAAGAATATTTTCAACAACTTTCCCACCAAAGACGAAAGGGTTAATGGTCTATAATTACACGGCTTGTCCCGACGAGCATTTTGGACAAGGGGACAACATTCGCCTCCCTCCAATTCTCCGCTACCATTCCAGTTGGCAACGAGGACATAACGATCCTAGCCAGAGGCTCAACAAACTCTTCCCTCGACTCGAGGCGCTGACTGGGGAATATTTCTTCGGGCCCCGTGGACGAATACGTCCCGATATATTTTAACAAATCCAACATCTCCTCTCCCTTGATATTAACATGCTCCAGAATATTTACCTCGCTGATATTGTACTCACCGTCATCTAGTTCCCTCTCATTGGTGGATACCGAAGAGAAGCGTTTATTGAAGGCCTCGCTCACTTCCACATACTCCAGACACATCTTCCCACTTTTATCTCTAATCGGTCCTATTTTCACTCCTGTCATCCTTTTGTTCTTCACATTATTGAAGAATGCCTTGGGGTTTTCCTTTACCCTACTCGCCAAGGCCTTTTCTTGTCCCCATCCTGCTCTCCTCAGCCCATTCTTAAGCTCTTTTCTTGCTACACTATATTCCTCAATAGACCCATCTGATCCCTGCTTCCTAACCGTCAAGTATACTACTTTCTACCACCTGACTAGAGTCTCCACCTCACTTGTCAACCATGGTTTCACCATGGTTTCACTTCACCCTAGCCATCTTAATATTCCGTACCGGGAGATTTTATCCCTAACATCTTGCAAGAGATACCTAAACATCGACCACAAGTCAATAGTACATTTCCCATAAAAAAATATCATCCCAATTCACACAAACAAGTTCTAGCTTTATAGTCTCATAGTTTGTCGTTCCCCAATTAAACATTTTCCTGACCTCCCTGATTCTATCCTTTTCCATGAGGGAAATGGAGGGAGATAAACTCTCTATCTGACCCGGGAGTGTGTGATGCAACGGTGTGAAGGGAGCTTCACTTTGTGTCTGACCCCTGGAGTGTGTGTTGGACGGAGTGAAAGGAGATTCTCAGTGCGACTGACCCCGGGTGTTTGTGATGGGAGGGTGAGAGAGAGAGAGAGAGAGAGAGAGAGAGAGAGAGAGAAGAGAGAGAGAGAGAGAGAGAGAGAGAGAGAGAGACAGAGAGAGAGATCGCCTCAGCACCGTCCGGACCAACACTCCCAGGATCAGATATTACTGCAGCTTCCTCCAGACCGTCAAATCACAAACACTTCCCTGGTCAGACACAGTGTGAAGCTGCCTCCACTCCGTCTCAGCACGCAGTCCTGCGGTCAGACACAGAGTGAAGCTCGCACGACACCCTCCCGTTAATCAACACGGGGTCAGATACAAGATTGAAGTTCCCTTCACACCGTTTCATTACCCACTGCCGCGGACAGACATAGAGGTGAATCTCCCTCCACATAGTCCAATTGCACACATACCCGGCGTCTGATGTAGAGTGAAGCTCCTATCACACCGTCCCATCACACATTCCCGACGTCAGGAACAGAGAGAAGCTCCCTCCACACTGTCCGGTCACACAGTACCGGGGACAGACACAGAGTGAATATCCCTCCACAGCATCCCATCACACACTCCCGGGGTCAGACACAGTGTGAATCTCCCTCCACTCCTTCCCATCACACACTCCTGGAGTCAGACACAGAGTGAAACTTCCTCCACACCGTCCCATTACACAGTCCCGGGGTCAGACACAGAGTGAATCTTCCTCCACACCGTCCCTCCACACAATCCCGGGGTCTGACACAGAGTGAATCTCCCTCCACACCGTCCGATCACACACTCCCGGGGTCAGAAAGAGAGTGAGACTCCCTGAACACCGTCCCATCACACCATTCTGGGGTCAGACCCAGAGTTAAACTCCCTTCCTCGGTCTGCGCGCCACTCACTTCTCGATGGAGACCGCGAGTCCGGTTTTACGATCTGCACATTCATGTAAGTCTCGCTGTCGTCCATCCTGTCGAGGATCCTCTGCGTCTCTGAGCTCAGCGAGACAAACAAACACCAGATGAGCAGCTGATAAAGAGAGGAGCCGAGAACAGGGGGAGGTATTTCCGGAGAGGAGAGATTTGAGGGTGTGAGAGTGATTGTCTGGACTGATGAGATTGGGGGGGGGGGTAAGAGTAGTAAGAGTGGGGAGATACAGAGTTAGGGGAAGGTTAGGTCGGCGGAAAGGGAGACGTGGGATACTGGGGTCGAAAAGGGGGAGCGGATTGAAAGAAGGAGATGGCGAGAAGTGTGGATAGACCAGGGTCCAAATAGAGAGGGTGGACTCCTGCAGAGAAATTCGGGGAGAGTGTGAGAAAATATAGGACGAGCTGACTAGGGAAAGCAAAAGGAAAATGGAGAGAGAGACAGGGAAACGGACAGGGAGGGGTTGAAGGAACAGAGGGGGAGAGGACGCGCTACAGAGAGGGAGGAAGCGTGCAGGGAAGTGAAGATTGAGCGAGATGGAAATGACAGTTGGACGGATATAGAAAGAGAAGAATGGAGAGATAAAGGAATGGAAGGGGGGAAGAGTGAATGCTGATGAGTGAACATGGATGGAAAGATGGACTGATGTCTTGTCACTTATTCAGAGCCTTTATTGTTAGATAAATTTGCAATGAATTCCCCAGCCTCCAGTTGATTCCCGGTTTGAGTGTCAGCGCTCCCGTTGCTCTGCTTATCGCCGGGGCTTCAGACCCTCTGTGCTCTGGTAACCACGGCCCCGAGACCAGCAGCAACAGGTTCCGAAGTAAGCGAGCCCCCTCCCTCCGAGAAGACGTCAGAACAATAGATTGCCGTTTTTAGACTGTTCAGTACTTATCAAAGAAGGCACATATTTAGATACCGAAGTTCACAGTAAACCAACATACGCTGCGCGGTATCTGAGGTTTGACTCTCTTCACCCATTGGAACTTAATCTGGGGGTTGTCAGTATTTCAGAAAAGTATTGAAAGCGTGCGACTACACTGACTGGGCCGTCTCACAGACAGAAAAATAAAAATAGCAGCGACGACAGCCCAGTACGTGCAAATCAGCAGCTCTCTCAAAACACTCTCCATCACCTTCTGTCTATCATTTTCTCTCTCTGCGTCTCTCATCTCCCCTCACTATCCTCCTATTTCTCTCCCATGAATGCGTCTAACCGCTTCAACTTTGCTCCTAACTACAGCTCACTCCATTTCCCCCCACAACCTCTCTGTCCACTGCCTTTATATCTCATTGTCCACCTCACTAAGACTTCTCTTTCCCACTCCCCTCCCGCTCTACCCCACTTTCCCTCTTCCCACGCTCTCCCGCTCACAGTGAACGTTACCGGTTTGAAATGTGACCGGGCCGTCTGTCCCGCTCCCCTCCCTCTCTACTCCACTTTCCCTCTTCCCACTCTCTCCCGCTCACAGTGAACGTTACCGGACTGAAATGTGACCGGGCCGTCTGTCCCGCTCCCCTCCCCCCACACCGTCCCATCACACACACACCCGTTGTCCGACACAGACTGAATCTCTTTCCACACCGTCCCATCTCACACTCCCGGGGTCAGACACAGAGTGAATCTCCCTTCACACCGTCCCATCACACACTCCCGGGGTCAGACACAGAGTGAATCTCCCACCACACCGTCCCATCCCGCACTCCCGGGGTCAGACACAGAGTGAATCTTCCTCGGAAACGACACACCACACACTCCCGGGGTCAGACACAGAGTAAATCTCTCTCGGAAACGACACACCACACACTCCCGGGGTCAGACACAGAGTAAATATCCTTCCACACCGCCCCATCACACACTCCCGGGGTCAGACACAGAGTGAAACTCCCTCTGCCCCGTCCAATCACACACTCCCGGGGTCAGACATAGAGTGAAACTCCCTCCACACCGTCCAATCACTCAATCCCGGGGTGAAACACAGAGTGAAACTCAATATACCCCGACCCAACACACTACACACTGGAGCAGAAGCAGATTGAATCTCCCTCCACACCGTCCAATCACACACTCACGTGGTCAGAAACACGGTGAATCTACCTCCACACCGTCCCATTACACACACACGGGGTCAGACACAGAGAGAATCTCCCTCCACACCGTCCCATCGCTCACCCCCGGTGTCAGTCACAGAGTGAATCTCCCTCCACACCGTCCCATCACACACCCCCGGTGTCAGACACAGAGTGAATCTCCCTCCATACCGTCCCATCACACACTCCCGGGGTCAGACACAGAGTGAATCCCCCTCTGCACCATCCCATCACACACTCCCGGGGTCAGACACAGAGTGAATCTCCCTCCACACCATCCCATCTCACACTCCCGGGGTCAGACACAAAGGGAGTCTCCCTCCGCCCCGTTCCATTCCACAGTACGGGGGTCAGACACATGGTGAAACTCCCTCTACACCTTAAAATCAGACACTCCCAGGGTTAGACACAGAGTGAAGCTCCCTCCACAACTTCCAATCACACACTCCGGGGGTCTGTCATATGAGAAGCTCACCAGACACCGTCCCATCACACACTCCCAGGCTCGGATACTAAGTGAATCTCCCTCCACACCGCCCCATCACACACTCCCGTGTATGACACTGCGAAAATCTGCCGTCTCGCTCTCTGATAATACAGTACCGGATTCAGAAACAGTGCGAATCTATCTCTTCACTCCCTCTATCCTCTCTCACCAATCACCAGGTTTTCAGCGATCCTCAACAGTGAGAACATTGAACATTGTATTTGTCTCAGAGATAATATGTGAGTGAGACCAGGGGTAGAACTGAGGAGGTAGGGGGAGGGAATAGCGGGCTGTGGACAGGTGGTGAGTATGCAATCACTGGTAGTAAGTGGTGTGAAACCACACGACCGGCCTGTACACACAGAGACGTAGAGAAGCTGAGACCGAGAGATCGTTATCCGGTTGAAGTGAGCAGATGTAACAGCAACGGTGTGCAAGGTGCTTGACCCCGTGTCTGACGCCGGGAGAGTGTGATGGGACAGTGTGGAGGGAGCTTCACCATGTGGTTCACCCCGGGAGTGCGTAACGGGACGGTGTGGAGGGAGATTCTCTCTGTGTCTGACCCCGGGAGTGTGTGATGGGACGGTATGGAGGGGATTCACTCTGAGTCTGACCCCGGGAGTATGTATAGGCAGGTGTGGAGGGAGATTCACCATGTGTCTCACCCCGGGAGTGCGTAACGGGACGGTGTGGAGGGAGATTCTCTCTGTGTCTGACCCCGGGAGTGTGTGATGGGACGGTGTGGAGGGAGACTCACTCTGTGTCTGACCCCGGGAGTGTGTGATGGGACGGTGTGGAGGGAGACTCACTCTGTGTCTGACCCCGGGAGTGTGTGATGGGACGGTGCGGAGGGAGATTCACTCTGTGTCTGACCCCGGGAGTGTGTGATGGGACGGTGCGGAGGGAGAGTCACTCTGTGTCTGACCCCGGGAGTGTGTGATCGGACGGTGTGGAGGGAGATTCACTCTGTGTCTGACCCCGGGAGTGTGTGATCGGACAGTATGGAGGGAGCTTCACATTATGACTGACCCCGTGAGGGTGTGATGGGAAGGTGCGGATAGATTCACTCTGTGTCTGACCCCGGGAGTGTGTGATGGGACGGTATGGAGGGAGATTCACTCTGTGTCTGACCCCGGGAGTGTGTGATCGGACAGTATGGAGGGAGCTTCACATTATGACTGACCCCGTGAGGGTGTGATGGGAAGGTGAGGATAGATTCACTCTGTGTCTGACCCCGGGAGTGTGTGATGGGACGGTATGGAGGGAGATTCACTCTGTGTCTGACCCCGGGATTGTGTGATGGGACGGTGTGCAGGGAGATTCACTCTGTGTCTGACCCCAGGAGTGTGTGATGGGACAGTGTGGAGGGAGCTTCACATTATGACTGACCCCGTGAGGGTGTGATGGGAAGGTGCGGATAGATTCACTCTGTGTCTGACCCAGGGAGTGTGTGATGGGACGGTGTGGAGGGAGATTCACTCTGTGTCTGAACCTGGGTGTGTGTGATGGGACGGTGTGGAGGGAGCTTCACCATGTGGTTCACCCCGGGAGTGTGTAACGGGACGGTGTGGAGGGAGATTCACTCTGTGTCTGACCCCGGGAGTGTGTGATGGGACGGTATGGAGGGGATTCACTCTGAGTCTGACCCCGGGAGTATGTATAGGCAGGTGTGGAGGGAGATTCACCATGTGTCTCACCCCGGGAGTGCGTAACGGGACGGTGTGGAGGGAGATTCACTCTGTGTCTGACCCCGGGAATGTGTGATCGGACGGTGTGGAGGGGATTCACTCTGAGTCTGACCCCAGGAGTGTGTGATGGGACGGTGTGGAGTGAGAATCACTTGTATCTGACCCCGGGAGTGTGTGATGGGACGGTGTGGAGGGAGATTCAATCTGCTTCTGCTCCAGTGGGTAGTGTGTTGGGACGGGGTATATTCAGTTTCACTCTGTGTTTCACCCCGGGATTGAGTGATTGGACGGTGTGGAGGGAGTTTCACTCTGTGTCTGACCCCGGGAGTGTGTGATGGGACGGTGTGGAGGGAGTTTCACTCTGTGTCTGACCCCGGGTGTGTGTGATGGGGCGATGTGAATGGCGATTCACTCTGTGTCTGACCCCGGGGGTGTGTGATGGGACGGTTTGGAGGGAGATTCACTCTGTGTCTGACCCCGGGAGTGTGTGATTGGTCGATATAGAACATAGAGCAGAAAACAGTTCTTCGGCCCACAATGTTCTGACGTCCCTTATACACTGCCGCTCATATAACCAACCAGCGTAAATTCCTCCATATACCTGTCTAGTGGTCTCCTAAATTCCACTAGTGTATCTGCGTCCACCACTGACTCAGGCAGTGCATTCCACGCATCTACAACGCACTGAGTAAAAAAGCCTTCCTCTGAGAGATCCTGTCTCTAAGAATATTTTCCAACAGTTTTCCCGCGCAGACGTAAGGCTCACTGGTCTATAATTATCCGGACTATCTCTGCTTACCTATTTGAAGAAGTGTTACACAATTCGCCTCCCTATAATCCTATGTTATCATTCCTGTGGACAACGAGGACATAAAGATCGTAGCCAGAGGCTCAGCTATCTCTTTCCTCGCCTCGTGGAGCGGCCTTGGGAAGATTCCGTCTGGCCCGTGGGACTAATCCGTCCTAATGTATTTTAATAACACCAGCAGCTCCTGCCCCTCAATATCATCATGCTCCAGAACATAATCTCACTCATATTGTCCTCATCCGAATAACGATCCCTCTCATTGGTGAATACAGAAGATAAGTATTCAATGAGGACCTCGCTCAATTGCACAGCCTCCAGGCACATTCTACCTTCACTCCTGTCATCCTTTTGTTCTTCACATGATTGAAGAATGTCTTGGGATTTTCCTTTACCCAACCCTCCAGGACTTTTTATGCCCCCTTCTTACCCTCCTCAGCCGCTTCTTTAGGTCCTTCCTTGTTATCCAATATTCCAAAAGAGACCCATCTGATCCTTGCTTTCTAAACGTCATGTATGCAGTCATCTTCCAGCGGACTTGATTGTCCATCTCACTAGTCACCCATGGAGGCTTCATATTACCATTCTTTATATTACCCACAGGGACAGTTTAACGCTAACATCCTGCAAGAGATATCTAAACATCGAACACATTTCCACAGTACATTTTCCTGCAGAAACTTCATTCTAATTCACACCCACAAGTTCTAACCTCATAGCCTCATAATCTGCCGTCCCATAATTTAAAAATGCTATCCTTTTCCATGAGGGAAATGGAAGGAATTAAACACTATATCAGCCCACGTGAGTGTGAGAAGCAACGGTGAGGTGGGAGATTCACTCTGTGTCTAACAGCAGGAGTGTGTGATGGGACTGTGTGGAGGGAGATTCACTCTGTGTCTGACCACAGGAGAGTGTGATGGCAAGGTGTGGGCAGAGATTCACTCTGTGTCTGACCCCGGGAGTGTGGGATGGGACGGTGTGGACAGAGATTCACTCTGTGTCTGACCCCGGGAGTGTGTGATAGGACGGTGTGGAGGGAGATCCACTCTGTGTCTGATACCGGGAGTGTGTGACGGGACGGTGTGGAGGGAGATTCACTCTGTGTTTGACCCCGGGAGTGTGGGATGGGACGGCGTATACAGAGATTCACTCTGGGTGTGACACCGGGAGAGTGTGATGGCACGGTGTGGGCAGAGATTTACTCAGTGTCTGACCCCGGGAGTGAGTGATTGGAAATTGTGGAGGTAGATCCACTCTGTGTCTGACCCCGGGAGTGTGTGATGGGACGGTGTGGAGGGAGATTCACTCAGTGTCTGACCCCAGGAGAGTGTGATGGCACGGTGTGGGCAGAGATTCACTCTGTGTCTGACCCCGGGAGTGTGTGATGGGACGGTGTGTAGGGAGATTCACTCTGTGTCTGAACCCGGGAGTGTGTGATGGGACGGTGTGGAGATAGATTCACTCTGTGTCTGACCCCGGGAGTGTGTGATGGGACGGTGTGGAGTGAGAATCACTTGTGTCTGACCCCGGGAGGGTGTGATGGGAAGGTATGGAGGGAGATTCACTCTGTGTCTGACCCCGGGAGTGTGTGATGGGAAGGTGTGGAGGGTGATTCACTCTGTGTTTGACCCCGGGAGTGTGGGATGGGACGGTGTATACAGAGATTCACTCTGGGTGTGACACCGGGAGAGTGTGATGGCACGGTGTGGGCAGAGATTTACTCAGTGTCTGACCCCGGGAGTGAGTGATTGGAAATTGTGGAGGTAGATCCACTCTGTGTCTGACCCCGGGAGTGTGTTGGGACGGTGTGGAGGGAGATTCACTCTGTGTCTGACCCCGGGAGTGTGGGATGGGACGGTGTGGACAGAGATTCACTCTGTGTCTGACCCCGGGAGTGTGTGATAGGACGGTGTGGAGGGAGATCCACTCTGTGTCTGATACCGGGAGTGTGTGATGGGACTGTGTGGAGGGTGATTCACTCTGTGTTTGACCCGGGAGTGTGCGATGGGACGGTGTATACGGAGATTCACTCTGGGTGTGACACCGGGAGAGTGTGATGGCACGGTGTGGGCAGAGATTTACTCAGTGTCTGACCCCGGGAGTGAGTGATTGGAAATTGTGGAGGTAGATCCACTCTGTGTCTGACCCAGGGAGTGTGTGATGGGACGGTGTGGAGGGAGATTCACTCTGTGTCTGACCCCAGGAGAGTGTGATGGCACGGTGTGGGCAGAGATTCACTCTGTGTCTGACCCCGGGAGTGTGATGGGACGTTGTGTAGGGAGATTCACTCTGTGTCTGACCCCGGGAGTGTGTGATGGGACGGTGTGGAGGGAGATTCACTCTGTGTCTGACCCCGGGAGTGTGTGATGGGACTGTGTGGAGGAAGATTCACTCTGTGTCTGACACAGGGAATGTGTGATGGGACGGTGTGGAGGGAGATTCACTCTGTGTCTGACCCCGGGAGTGTGTGATGGGACGGTGTGGAGTGAGAATCACTTGTGTCTGACGCCGGGAGTGTGTGATGGGAAGGTATGGAGGGAGATTCACTCTGTGTCTGACCCCGGGAGTGTGTGTTGGGTCTGTGTGGAGGGAGATTCACTCTGTGTCTGACCCCGGTAGTGTGGAATGGGACGGTGTATACAGAGATTCACTCTGGGTCTGACCCCGGGAGTGTGTGATGGGAAGTTGTGGAGGGAGCTTCACTCTGTGTCTGTCCCCAGGAGAGTGTGATGGCACGGTGTGGGCAGAGATTCACTCTGTGTCTGACCCCGGGAGTGTGTGATGGGACGGTGTGGAGGGAGATTCACTCTGTGTCTGACCCCGGGAGTGTGTGATGGGACGGTGTGGAGGGAGATTCACTCTGTGTCTGACCCCGGGGGTGTGTGATTGGACTGTGTGGAGGGAGATTCACTCTGTGTCTGACCCCAGGAATGTGTCATGGGACGGTGTGGAGGGCTATTCACTCTGTGTCTGACCCCGGGACTGTGTGATGTGACGATGTGGAGGGAGCTTCACCATGTATATGATCCCGAGAGTGTGTGGTGGGATAGAGTGGATGGTGATTCACTCTGTGCCTGACCGCGGGAGTGTGTGATGGGACGGTGTGGAGGGAGATTCACTCTGTGTCTGCCCCCGGGACTGTTTGATGGGACGGTGTTGAGGGAGCTTCATACTGTGTCTGACCCCGGGACTGTGTGATGTGACGATGTGGAGGGAGCTTCACCATGTATATGATCCCGAGAGTGTGTGATGGGATAGAGTGGAGGGTTATTCACTCTGTGCCTGACCCAAGGAGTGTGTGATGGGACGGTGTTGAGGGAGCTTCACAATGTTTCTGAATCCGGGAGTGTCTGATTGGATGGTATAGAACATAGAGCATAGAACGGTACAGCAGTGCAGGCCTGTTTTGCCCAACCTTAAACCCGGCTTCCCATATAAACCACATCTTAAATTCTTCCATTTACTTGTCCAGTAGACTATTAAATTTCACTAGTGTATCTGCCTCCGCCACTGACCAGGGCAGGGAATTCCATGCACCACTCTCTGAGTAAAAAACCTTCCTCTGATATCACCCTTGAAATTCCCACCCCTTACCTTAATACCATGCCCTCTTGTATTGAGCAATTGTACCCTGGGGAAGAGGCGATGGTTGTCCACACCATCTATTCCTCTTAATATCTTGTATACCTCTGTCATGTCTCCTCTCATCCTCCTTCTCTCCAGGTAGTAAAGCCCGAGCTCCCTTAATCTCTGATCATAATCCATACTCTCTAAACGAGGTGGAGTCGTGGTAATTCTCCTCTGTACCCTTTCCAATTCTTCCACATCCTTCCTATCCTGAGGCGACCAGAAACGGACACAGTCCGCCAAGTGTGGCCTAACCGGAGGTTTACAGAGCTGCATCATTAAAATCTATCCCTCGACTTATGAAGGCTAACAACCCATAAGCTTTCTTAACTACCCAATATACCTGTGAGGCAACTTTCAGGGGTCTGTGGATATGTACCCCCAGATCCCTCTGCTCTTCGACACCACCAAGTATCCTGCCATTTACTTTGCCTTGGAGTTTGTCCTTCCAAAGTGTACCACCTTACACTTCTCTGGGTTGAACTCCTTCTGCCACTTCTCAGCCCAATTCTGCTTCCTATCAATGTCTCTCTGCAATCTTTGAAAATCCTCTACACTATCATGTCTGCAGTGAGATGCTGAAGATGTTCTATAGGTCAGTTGTTGAGAGCGCCCTCTTCTTTGTGGTGGCGTGTTGGGGAGGAAGCATTAAGAAGCAGGACGCCTCACGTCTTAATAAGCTGATAAGGAAGGCGGGCTCTGTCGTGGGCAAAGTACTGGAGAGTTTAACATCGGTAGCTGAGCGAAGGGCGCTGAGTAGGCTACGGTCAATTATGGAAAACCCTGAACATCCTCTACATAGCACCATCCAGAGACAGAGAAGCAGTTTCAGCGACAGGTTACTGTCGATGCAATGCTCCTCTGACAGGATGAAGAGGTCAATACTCCCCAATGCCATTAGGCTTTACAATTCAACTGCCAGGACTTAAGAACTTTTTTTTAAAGCTATTATTAATGCTTTTGAGTTAGTGATTTAGATGCATATCATATTATTACTGAGTTAAGTATTGTATGTAATGAGTTTTTTGCTACAACAAGTGTATGAGACATTGGAAAAATGTTGAATTTCCCAATGGGGATGAATAAAGTATCTATCTATCTATCTATCTATCTATCTATCTACAACACCACTAATCTTTGCGTGGTCTGCAAACTCGCCAACCCACCCTTCTAACCCCATATCCAGGTCCTAAAAAAGTCACGAAAAGTAGAGGTCCCGGAACCGATCCTTGTGGGACACCGCTAGTCACAGCCTTCCAGTCCGAATGTACTCCCTCCACCACGACCCACTGCATTCTGCAGGCAAGCCGATTCTGAATCCACCTGGCCAAACTTCCCTGGATCCCACGCCTTCTGACTGTCTGAATAATCCTGCCGTGTGGAACTTCGTCAAATGCCTTCCTAATATCCATGTAGATCACATCTATTATCACTACCCTCATCTATATGTCACCTCCTCAACGAACTCTATCAGGCTTTTTAGACACGACCTGCCCTTCACAAAACCATGCTGACTGTCCCTGATCAGACCATGATTCCATAAATGTCCATAGTTCCTATCTCTTAGGATCGTTACCAAAGTTTTCCCAACACAGACGTGGGGCTCACAGGACTAGAATTACCTGGACTCTCCCTACTAGCTTTTTTGAACATGGGGACAGCAGTCCCCTCCCTCCATTCCTCCGATACCATTCCCGTTGCAACGAGGACATAAAGATCCTCGCCAGAGGCTCAGCAATCTCTGCCCTCGCCTCATGGAGCTGCCTGGGGAATATTCCGTCAGGTCCCGGGGACCTATCCGTCCGAATGTATTTTAACAACTCCAACCCCTCCTCTCCTTTAATATCAGCATGCTCCAGAACATCAACCTCACTCATATATTCCTCACCGACTTCAAGTTCCCGCGAATTGGTGAACACCGAAAAGAAGTATTCATTGAGGACCTCCCGCACTTCGAGAGCCTCCAGGCACATCTTCCCACCTTTATCTCCTGTCATCACTCCTGTCCTATCTTCACTCCTGTCATCTTGTTGTTCTTCACATAACTGAAGAAAGCCTTGGGGTTTTCCTTTACCCTGACACGACGACCTTCTCATGCCCCATTCCTGCTCTCCTCAGCCCATTCCCAAGCTCCTATCTTGCTACCCTATACTCCTCAATAGACCCGTCTGATCCTTGCTTCCGAAACGTCATGTATGCTGCTTTCTTACACATGACGAGATTTTCCACCTCACTCGTCACCCATGGTTCCTTCACCCTACCATTCCTAATCTTCCTCAACGGGACAAATTGATCCCCAACATCCTGCAAAAGATTCCTCAAATTTTCTCAGAAGAAAATCATCACAATTCACGCACGCAATTTGTAGTCGTATAGACAGGTAAATTGCCCTTCCCCAATTAAAGAATAATCTCCTGTCCACTCTGATTCTATCCTCTTCCATGATGGAGAAAGAGGGAGTTAAACTCTCTGTCTGACCCCGGAATGTGATTTAACGGTGAGGAGTGAGATTCACTACGTGTGTTACCCGTAGTCTGTGATGAGACTATGTGTAGGGAGCATCACTCTGTTTCTGACCCAGGGAGTGTGTGATGGGACGGTGTGGAGGGAGTTCCACTCTGTGTCAAACCCCGGCTGTGTGTGATGTGACGGTGTGGAGGGAGATTCACTCTGTTTTTGACCACGAGTGTGTGTGATGGGACGGTGTGGAGGGAGATTCACTCTGTGTCTGACCCCGGGAGTGTGTGATGGGACGGTGAGGAGGGAGATTCACCATGTGTCTGACCCCGGGACTGTGTGATGGGACGGTGTGAGGGGACCTTCACCATGTGTCTGACACCGGGAATGTGTGATGGGACGGTGTGGAGGGAGATTCACTCTGTGTCTGACCCCGGGAGTATGTGATGGGACGGTGAGGAGGGAGATTCACCATGTGTCTGACCCCGGGACTGTGGGATGGGACGGTGTGGAGGGAGATTCACTCTGTGTCTGACCCCGGGAGTGTGTGATGGGACGGTGAGGAGGGAGATTCACCATGTGTCTGACCCCGGGACTGTGTGATGGGACGGTGTGGAGAGAGATTCACTCTGTGTCTGACCCCGGGAGTGTGTGATGGGACGGTGAGGAGGGAGATTCACCATGTGTCTGACCCCGGGACTGTGTGATGGGACGGTGTGAAGGGACCTTCACCATGTGTCTGACACCGGGAATGTGTGATGGGACGGTGTGGAGGGAGATTCACTCTGTGTCTGACCCCGGGAGTATGTGATGGGACGGTGAGGAGGGAGATTCACCATGTGTCTGACCCCGGGACTGTGGGATGGGACGGTGTGGAGGGAGATTCACTCTGTGTCTGACCCCGGGAGTGTGTGATGGGACGGTGAGGAGGGAGATTCACCATGTGTCTGACCCCGGGACTGTGTGATGGGACGGTGTGGAGGGAGATTCACTCTGTGTCTGACCCCGGGAGTGTGTGATGGGACGGTGTGGAGAGAGATTCACTCTGTGTCTGACCCCGGGAGTGTGTGATGGGACGGTGAGGAGGGAGATTCACCATGTGTCTGACCCCGGGACTGTGTGATGGGACGGTGTGAAGGGACCTTCACCATGTGTCTGACACCGGGAATGTGTGATGGGACGGTGTGGAGGGAGATTCACTCTGTGTCTGACCCCGGGAGTGTGTGATGGGACGGTGAGAAGGGAGATTCACCATGTGTCTGACCCCGGGACTGTGTGATGGGACGGTGTGAAGGGACCTTCACTCTGTGTCTGACCCCGGGAGTGTTTGATGGGACGGTGTGGAGGGAGATTCACTCTGTGTCTGACCCCGGGAGTGTGTGATGGGACGGTGTGGAGGGAGATTCACTCTGTGTCTGACCCGGGAGAGTGTGATGGGACGGTGTGGATGGAGATTCACCATGTGTCTGACCCCGGGAGTGTGTGATGGGACGGTGTGGAGAGAGATTCACTCTGTGTCTGACCCCGGGAGTGTGTGATGGGACGGTGAGGAGGGAGATTCACCATGTGTCTGACCCCGGGACTGTGTGATGGGACGGTGTGAAGGGACCTTCACCATGTGTCTGACACCGGGAATGTGTGATGGGACGGTGTGGAGGGAGATTCACTCTGTGTCTGACCCCGGGAGTATGTGATGGGACGGTGAGGAGGGAGATTCACCATGTGTCTGACCCCGGGACTGTGGGATGGGACGGTGTGGAGGGAGATTCACTCTGTGTCTGACCCCGGGAGTGTGTGATGGGACGGTGAGGAGGGAGATTCACCATGTGTCTGACCCCGGGACTGTGTGATGGGACGGTGTGGAGGGAGATTCACTCTGTGTCTGACCCCGGGAGTGTGTGATGGGACGGTGTGGAGAGAGATTCACTCTGTGTCTGACCCCGGGAGTGTGTGATGGGACGGTGAGGAGGGAGATTCACCATGTGTCTGACCCCGGGACTGTGTGATGGGACGGTGTGAAGGGACCTTCACCATGTGTCTGACACCGGGAATGTGTGATGGGACGGTGTGGAGGGAGATTCACTCTGTGTCTGACCCCGGGAGTGTGTGATGGGACGGTGAGGAGGGAGATTCACCATGTGTCTGACCCCGGGACTGTGTGATGGGACGGTGTGAAGGGACCTTCACTCTGTGTCTGACCCCGGGAGTGTTTGATGGGACGGTGTGGAGGGAGATTCACTCTGTGTCTGACCCCGGGAGTGTGTGATGGGACGGTGTGGAGGGAGATTCACTCTGTGTCTGACCCGGGAGAGTGTGATGGGACGGTGTGGATGGAGATTCACCATGTGTCTGACCCCGGGAGTGTGTGATGGGACGATGTGGTGGGAGTTTCACCATTTGTCTGACCCCGGGAGTGTGTGATGGGACGGTGTGGGGGGGAGATTCACTCTGTGTCTGACACCGGGAATGTGGGATGGGACGATGTGGTGGGAGATTCACCATCTGTCTGACCCCGGGAGTGTGTGATGGGACGGTGTGAAGGGACCTTCACCATGTGTCTGACCCCGGGAGTGTGTGATGGGACTGTGTGATGGGACGATGTGGTGGGAGATTCACCATCTGTCTGACCCCGGGACTGTGTGATGGGACGGTGTGAAGGGACCTTCACCATGTGTCTGACCCCGGGAGTGTGTGATGGGACGGTGTGAAGGGACCTTCACCATGTGTCTGACACCGGGACTGTGTGATGGGACGGTGTGAAGGGACCTTCACCATGTGTCTGGCACCGGGAATGTGGGATGGGACGATGTGGTGGGAGATTCACCATGTGTCTGACACCGGGAATGTGTGATGGGACGGTGTGGAGGGAGATTCACCATGTGTCTGACCCCGGGACTGTGTGATGGGACGGTGTGGAGGGAGATTCACCATGTGTCTGACCCCGGGACTGTGTGATGGGACGGTGTGGAGGGAGATTCACTCTGTGTCTGGCCCAGGGAATGTGGGATGGGACGATGTGGTGGGAGATTCACCATCTGTCTGACCCCGGGACTCTGTGATGGGACGGTGTGGAGGGAGATTCACTCTGTGTCTGACCCGGGAGAGTGTGATGGGACGGTGTGGATGGAGATTCACCATGTGTCTGACCCCGGGAGTGTGTGATGGGACGATGTGGTGGGAGTTTCACCATTTGTCTGACCCCGGGAGTGTGTGATGGGACGGTGTGGGGGGGAGATTCACTCTGTGTCTGACACCGGGAATGTGGGATGGGACGATGTGGTGGGAGATTCACCATCTGTCTGACCCCGGGAGTGTGTGATGGGACGGTGTGAAGGGACCTTCACCATGTGTCTGACCCCGGGAGTGTGTGATGGGACTGTGTGATGGGACGATGTGGTGGGAGATTCACCATCTGTCTGACCCCGGGACTGTGTGATGGGACGGTGTGAAGGGACCTTCACCATGTGTCTGACCCCGGGAGTGTGTGATGGGACGGTGTGAAGGGACCTTCACCATGTGTCTGACACCGGGACTGTGTGATGGGACGGTGTGAAGGGACCTTCACCATGTGTCTGGCACCGGGAATGTGGGATGGGACGATGTGGTGGGAGATTCACCATGTGTCTGACACCGGGAATGTGTGATGGGACGGTGTGGAGGGAGATTCACCATGTGTCTGACCCCGGGACTGTGTGATGGGACGGTGTGGAGGGAGATTCACCATGTGTCTGACCCCGGGACTGTGTGATGGGACGGTGTGGAGGGAGATTCACTCTGTGTCTGGCCCAGGGAATGTGGGATGGGACGATGTGGTGGGAGATTCACCATCTGTCTGACCCCGGGACTCTGTGATGGGACGGTGTGGAGGGAGATTCACTCTGTGTCTGACACCGGGAATGTGGGATGGGACGATGTGGTGGGAGATTCACCATCTGTCTGACCCCGGGACTGTGTGATGGGACGGTGTGGAGGGACCTTCACCATGTATCTGACCCCGGGAATGTGGGATGGGACGGTGTGGAGGGACCTTCACCATGTGTCTGACACCGGGACTGTGGGATGGGACGGTGTGAAGGGAGATTCACCATGTGTCTGACCCCGGGACTGTGTGATGGGACGGTGTGGAGGGAGATTCACCATGTGTCTGACACCGGGAGTGTGTGATGGGACGGTGTGGAGGGAGATTCACTCTGTGTCTGACACCGGGAGTGTGTGATGGGACGGTGTGAAGGGAGATTCTCTCTGTGTCTGACACCGGGAGTGTGTGATGGGACGGTGTGGAGGGAGATTCACTCTGTGTCTGACACCGGGAATGTGTGATCGGACGGTGTGAAGGGACCTTCACCATGTGTCTGACACCGGGACTGTGTGATGGGACGATGTGGTGGGAGATTCACTCTGAGTCTGACACCGGGAATGTGGGATGGGACGATGTGGTGGGAGATTCACTCTGTGTCTGACCCCGGGACTGTGTGATGGGACGGTGTGGAGGGAGATTCACCATGTGTCTGACCCCGGGAGTGTGTGATGGGACGGTGTGGAGGGAGATTCACCATCTGTCTGACCCCGGGACTGTGTGATGGGACGGTGTGGAGGGAGATTCACTCTGTGTCTGACCCCGGGAGTGTGTGATGGGACGGTGTGGAGAGAGATTCACTCTGTGTCTGACCCCGGGAGTGTGTGATGGGACGGTGAGGAGGGAGATTCACCATGTGTCTGACCCCGGGACTGTGTGATGGGACGGTGTGAAGGGACCTTCACCATGTGTCTGACACCGGGAATGTGTGATGGGACGGTGTGGAGGGAGATTCACTCTGTGTCTGACCCCGGGAGTGTGTGATGGGACGGTGAGGAGGGAGATTCACCATGTCTCTGACCCCGGGACTGTGTGATGGGACGGTGTGAAGGGACCTTCACTCTGTGTCTGACCCCGGGAGTGTTTGATGGGACGGTGTGGAGGGAGATTCACTCTGTGTCTGACCCCGGGAGTGTGTGATGGGACGGTGTGGAGGGAGATTCACTCTGTGTCTGACCCGGGAGAGTGTGATGGGACGGTGTGGATGGAGATTCACCATGTGTCTGACCCCGGGAGTGTGTGATGGGACGGTGTGGAGAGAGATTCACTCTGTGTCTGACCCCGGGAGTGTGTGATGGGACGGTGAGGAGGGAGATTCACCATGTGTCTGACCCCGGGACTGTGTGATGGGACGGTGTGAAGGGACCTTCACCATGTGTCTGACACCGGGAATGTGTGATGGGACGGTGTGGAGGGAGATTCACTCTGTGTCTGACCCCGGGAGTATGTGATGGGACGGTGAGGAGGGAGATTCACCATGTGTCTGACCCCGGGACTGTGGGATGGGACGGTGTGGAGGGAGATTCACTCTGTGTCTGACCCCGGGAGTGTGTGATGGGACGGTGAGGAGGGAGATTCACCATGTGTCTGACCCCGGGACTGTGTGATGGGACGGTGTGGAGGGAGATTCACTCTGTGTCTGACCCCGGGAGTGTGTGATGGGACGGTGTGGAGAGAGATTCACTCTGTGTCTGACCCCGGGAGTGTGTGATGGGACGGTGAGGAGGGAGATTCACCATGTGTCTGACCCCGGGACTGTGTGATGGGACGGTGTGAAGGGACCTTCACCATGTGTCTGACACCGGGAATGTGTGATGGGACGGTGTGGAGGGAGATTCACTCTGTGTCTGACCCCGGGAGTGTGTGATGGGACGGTGAGGAGGGAGATTCACCATGTGTCTGACCCCGGGACTGTGTGATGGGACGGTGTGAAGGGACCTTCACTCTGTGTCTGACCCCGGGAGTGTTTGATGGGACGGTGTGGAGGGAGATTCACTCTGTGTCTGACCCCGGGAGTGTGTGATGGGACGGTGTGGAGGGAGATTCACTCTGTGTCTGACCAGGGAGAGTGTGATGGGACGGTGTGGATGGAGATTCACCATGTGTCTGACCCCGGGAGTGTGTGATGGGACGATGTGGTGGGAGTTTCACCATTTGTCTGACCCCGGGAGTGTGTGATGGGACGGTGTGGGGGGGAGATTCACTCTGTGTCTGACACCGGGAATGTGGGATGGGACGATGTGGTGGGAGATTCACCATCTGTCTGACCCCGGGAGTGTGTGATGGGACGGTGTGAAGGGACCTTCACCATGTGTCTGACCCCGGGAGTGTGTGATGGGACTGTGTGATGGGACGATGTGGTGGGAGATTCACCATCTGTCTGACCCCGGGACTGTGTGATGGGACGGTGTGAAGGGACCTTCACCATGTGTCTGACCCCGGGAGTGTGTGATGGGACGGTGTGAAGGGACCTTCACCATGTGTCTGACACCGGGACTGTGTGATGGGACGGTGTGAAGGGACCTTCACCATGTGTCTGGCACCGGGAATGTGGGATGGGACGATGTGGTGGGAGATTCACCATGTGTCTGACACCGGGAATGTGTGATGGGACGGTGTGGAGGGAGATTCACCATGTGTCTGACCCCGGGACTGTGTGATGGGACGGTGTGGAGGGAGATTCACCATGTGTCTGACCCCGGGACTGTGTGATGGGACGGTGTGGAGGGAGATTCACTCTGTGTCTGGCCCAGGGAATGTGGGATGGGACGATGTGGTGGGAGATTCACCATCTGTCTGACCCCGGGACTCTGTGATGGGACGGTGTGGAGGGACCTTCACCATGTATCTGACCCCGGGAATGTGGGATGGGACGGTGTGGAGGGACCTTCACCATGTGTCTGACACCGGGACTGTGGGATGGGACGGTGTGAAGGGAGATTCACCATGTGTCAGACCCCGGGACTGTGTGATGGGACGGTGTGGAGGGAGATTCACCATGTGTCTGACACCGGGAGTGTGTGATGGGACGGTGTGGAGGGAGATTCACTCTGTGTCTGACACCGGGAGTGTGTGATGGGACGGTGTGAAGGGAGATTCTCTCTGTGTCTGACACCGGGAGTGTGTGATGGGACGGTGTGGAGGGAGATTCACTCTGTGTCTGACACCGGGAATGTGTGATCGGACGGTGTGAAGGGACCTTCACCATGTGTCTGACACCGGGACTGTGTGATGGGACGATGTGGTGGGAGATTCACTCTGAGTCTGACACCGGGAATGTGGGATGGGACGATGTGGTGGGAGATTCACTCTGTGTCTGACCCCGGGACTGTGTGATGGGACGGTGTGGAGGGAGATTCACCATGTGTCTGACCCCGGGAGTGTGTGATGGGACGGTGTGGAGGGAGATTCACCATCTGTCTGACCCCGGGACTGTGTGATGGGACGGTGTGGAGGGAGTTTCACTCTGTGTCTGACCCCGGGACTGCGTGATGGGACGGTGAGGAGGGAGATTCACCATGTGTCTGACCCCCGGGACTGTGGGATGGGACGGTGTGGAGGGAGATTCACTCTGTGTCTGACCCCGGGAGTGTGTGATGGGACGGTGAGGAGGGAGATTCACCATGTGTCTGACCCCGGGACTGTGTGATGGGACGGTGTGGAGGGAGATTCACTCTGTGTCTGACCCCGGGAGTGTGTGATGGGACGGTGTGGAGGGAGATTCACTCTGTGTCTGACCCCGGGAGTGTGTGATGGGACGGTGAGGAGGGAGATTCACCATGTGTCTGACCCCGGGACTGTGTGATGGGACGGTGTGAAGGGACCTTCACCATGTGTCTGACACCGGGAATGTGTGATGGGACGGTGTGGAGGGAGATTCACTCTGTGTCTGACCCCGGGAGTGTGTGATGGGACGGTGAGGAGGGAGATTCACCATGTGTCTGACCCCGGGACTGTGTGATGGGACGGTGTGAAGGGACCTTCACCATGTGTCTGACACCGGGAATGTGTGATCGGACGGTGTGGAGAGAGATTCACTCTGTGTCTGACCCCGGGAGTGTGTGATCGGACGGTGTGGAGGGAGATTCTCTCTGTGTCTGACCCCGGGAGTGTGTGATGGGACGGTGTGGAGGGAGATTCACTCTGTGTCTGACCCGGGAGTGTGTGATGGGACGGAGTGGATGGAGATTCACCATGTGTCTGACCCCGGGAGTGTGTGATGGGACGATGTGGTGGGAGTTTCACCATCTGTCTGACCCCGGGAGTGTGTGATGGGACGGTGTGGGGGGGAGATTCACTCTGTGTCTGACACCGGGAATGTGGGATGGGACGATGTGGTGGGAGATTCACCATCTGTCTGACCCCGGGAGTGTGTGATGGGACGGTGTGAAGGGACCTTCACCATGTGTCTGACCCCGGGAGTGTGTGATGGGACTGTGTGATGGGACGATGTGGTGGGAGATTCACCATCTGTCTGACCCCGGGACTGTGTGATGGGACGGTGTGAAGGGACCTTCACCATGTGTCTGACCCCGGGAGTGTGTGATGGGACGGTGTGAAGGGACCTTCACCATGTGTCTGACATCGGGACTGTGTGATGGGACGGTGTGAAGGGACCTTCACCATGTGTCTGACACCGGGAATGTGTGATGGGACGGTGTGAAGGGACCTTCACCATGTGTCTGACACCGGGAACGTGGGATGGGACGATGTGGTGGGAGATTCACCATGTGTCTGACACCGGGAATGTGTGATGGGACGGTGTGGAGGGAGATTCACCATGTGTCTGACCCCGGGACTGTGTGATGGGACGGTGTGGAGGGAGATTCACCATGTGTCTGACCCCGGGACTGTGTGATGGGACGGTGTGGAGGGAGATTCACTCTGTGTCTGGCCCAGGGAATGTGGGATGGGACGATGTGGTCGGAGATTCACCATCTGTCTGACCCCGGGACTGTGTGATGGGACGGTGTGGAGGGAGATTCACTCTGTGTCTGACACCGGGAATGTGGGATGGGACGATGTGGTGGGAGATTCACCATCTGTCTGACCCCGGGACTGTGTGATGGGACGGTGTGGAGGGAGATTCACCATGTGTCTGACCCCGGGACTGTGTGATGGGACGGTGTGGAGGGAGATTCACTCTGTGTCTGACACCGGGAATGTGGGATGGGACGATGTGGTGGGAGATTCACCATCTGTCTGACCCCGGGAATGTGGGATGGGACGGTGTGGAGGGAGATTCACCATGTGTTTGACACCGGGACTGTGGGATGGGACGGTGTGAAGGGAGATTCACCATGTGTCTGACCCCGGGAGTGTGTGATGGGACGGTGCGGAGGGAGATTCACTCTGTGTCTGACCCCGGGACTGTGTGATGGGACGGTGTGGAGGGAGATTCACCATGTGTCTGACACCGGGAGTGTGTGATGGGACGGTGTGGAGGGAGATTCACTCTGTGTCTGACACCGGGAGTGTGTGATGGGACGGTGTGAAGGGAGATTCTCTCTGTGTCTGACACCGGGATTGTGTGATGGGACGGTGTGGAGGGAGATTCACTCTGTGTCTGACACCGGGAATGTGTGATCGGACGGTGTGAAGGGACCTTCACCATGTGTCTGACACCGGGACTGTGTGATGGGACGATGTGGTGGGAGATTCACTCTGAGTCTGACACCGGGAATGTGGGATGGGACGATGTGGTGGGAGATTCACTCTGTGTCTGACCCCGGGACTGTGTGATGGGACGGTGTGGAGGGAGATTCACCATGTGTCTGACCCCGGGAGTGTGTGATGGGACGGTGTGGAGGGAGATTCACCATCTGTCTGACCCCGGGACTGTGTGATGGGACGGTGTGGAGGGAGTTTCACTCTGTGTCTGACCCCGGGACTGCGCGATGGGACGGTGAGGAGGGAGATTCACCATGTGTCTGACCCCGGGACTGTGGGATGGGACGGTGTGGAGGGAGATTCACTCTGTGTCTGACCCCGGGAGTGTGTGATGGGACGGTGAGGAGGGAGATTCACCATGTGTCTGACCCCGGGACTGTGTGATGGGACGGTGTGGAGGGAGATTCACTCTGTGTCTGACCCCGGGAGTGTGTGATGGGACGGTGTGGAGGGAGATTCACTCTGTGTCTGACCCCGGGAGTGTGTGATGGGACGGTGAGGAGGGAGATTCACCATGTGTCTGACCCCGGGACTGTGTGATGGGACGGTGTGAAGGGACCTTCACCATGTGTCTGACAACGGGAATGTGTGATGGGACGGTGTGGAGGGAGATTCACTCTGTGTCTGACCCCGGGAGTGTGTGATGGGACGGTGAGGAGGGAGATTCACCATGTGTCTGACCCCGGGACTGTGTGATGGGACTGTGTGAAGGGACCTTCACCATGTGTCTGACACCGGGAATGTGTGATGGGACGGTGTGGAGTGAGATTCACCATCTGTCTGACCCCGGGAGTGTGTGATCGGACGGTGTGGAGAGAGATTCACTCTGTGTCTGACCCCGGGAGTGTGTGATCGGACGGTGTGGAGGGAGATTCTCTCTGTGTCTGACCCCGGGAGTGTTTGATGGGACGGTGTGGAGGGAGATTCACTCTGTGTCTGACCCCGGGAGTGTGTGATGGGACGGTGTGGAGGGAGATTCACTCTGTGTCTGACCCGGGAGTGTGTGATGGGACGGAGTGGATGGAGATTCACCATGTGTCTGACCCCGGGAGTGTGTGATGGGACGATGTGGTGGGAGTTTCACCATCTGTCTGACCCCGGGAGTGTGTGATGGGACGGTGTGGGGGGGGGAGATTCACTCTGTGTCTGACACCGGGAATGTGGGATGGGACGATGTGGTGGGAGATTCACCATCTGTCTGACCCCGGGACTGTGTGATGGGACGGTGTGAAGGGACCTTCACCATGTGTCTGACCCCGGGAGTGTGTGATGGGACTGTGTGATGGGACGATGTGGTGGGAGATTCACCATCTGTCTGACCCCGGGACTGTGTGATGGGACGGTGTGAAGGGACCTTCACCATGTGTCTGACCCCGGGAGTGTGTGATGGGACGGTGTGAAGGGACCTTCACCATGTGTCTGACATCGGGACTGTGTGATGGGACGGTGTGAAGGGACCTTCACCATGTGTCTGACACCGGGAATGTGTGATGGGACGGTGTGAAGGGACCTTCACCATGTGTCTGACCCCGGGAATGTGGGATGGGACGATGTGGTGGGAGATTCACCATGTGTCTGACCCCGGGACTGTGTGATGGGACGGTGTGGAGGGAGATTCACCATGTGTCTGACCCCGGGACTGTGTGATGGGACGGTGTGGAGGGAGATTCACTCTGTGTCTGGCCCAGGGAATGTGGGATGGGACGATGTGGTCGGAGATTCACCATCTGTCTGACCCCGGGACTGTGTGATGGGACGGTGTGGAGGGAGATTCACTCTGTGTCTGACACCGGGAATGTGGGATGGGACGATGTGGTGGGAGATTCACCATCTGTCTGACCCCGGGACTGTGTGATGGGACGGTGTGGAGGCAGATTCACCATGTGTCTGACCCCGGGACTGTGTGATGGGACGGTGTGGAGGGAGATTCACTCTGTGTCTGGCCCAGGGACTGTGTGATGGGACGGTGTGGAGGGAGATTCACCATGTGGCTGACCCTGGGACTGTGTGATGGGACGGTGTGGAGGGAGATTCACTCTGTTTCTTACCCAGGGACTGTGTGATGGGACGGTGTGGAGGGAGATTCACTCTATGTTTGACCCCCGGGAGTGTGTGATGGGACGGCGTGGAGGGAGATTCACTCTGTTTCTGACCCAGGGACTGTGTGATGGGACGGTGTGGAGGGAGATTCACTCTGTGTCTGACCCCGGGAGTGTGTGATGGGACAGTACGGAGGGAGATTCACTCTGTGTCTGACCCCGGGAGTGTGTGATGGGACGGTGTGGAGGGAGCTTTATTCTGTGTCTGACCCCCGGGAGTGCGTGATGGGACGATGTGGTGGGAGATTCACCATGTGTCTGACCCCGGGACTGTGTGATGGGACGGTGTGAGGGGACCTTCACCATGTGTCTGACACCGGGAATGTGTGATGGGACGGTGTGGAGGGAGATTCACTCTGTGTCTGACCCCGGGAGTATGTGATGGGACGGTGAGGAGGGAGATTCACCATGTGTCTGACCCCGGGACTGTGGGATGGGACGGTGTGGAGGGAGATTCACTCTGTGTCTGACCCCGGGAGTGTGTGATGGGACGGTGAGGAGGGAGATTCACCATGTGTCTGACCCCGGGACTGTGTGATGGGACGGTGTGGAGAGAGATTCACTCTGTGTCTGACCCCGGGAGTGTGTGATGGGACGGTGAGGAGGGAGATTCACCATGTGTCTGACCCCGGGACTGTGTGATGGGACGGTGTGAAGGGACCTTCACCATGTGTCTGACACCGGGAATGTGTGATGGGACGGTGTGGAGGGAGATTCACTCTGTGTCTGACCCCGGGAGTATGTGATGGGACGGTGAGGAGGGAGATTCACCATGTGTCTGACCCCGGGACTGTGGGATGGGACGGTGTGGAGGGAGATTCACTCTGTGTCTGACCCCGGGAGTGTGTGATGGGACGGTGAGGAGGGAGATTCACCATGTGTCTGACCCCGGGACTGTGTGATGGGACGGTGTGGAGGGAGATTCACTCTGTGTCTGACCCCGGGAGTGTGTGATGGGACGGTGTGGAGAGAGATTCACTCTGTGTCTGACCCCGGGAGTGTGTGATGGGACGGTGAGGAGGGAGATTCACCATGTGTCTGACCCCGGGACTGTGTGATGGGACGGTGTGAAGGGACCTTCACCATGTGTCTGACACCGGGAATGTGTGATGGGACGGTGTGGAGGGAGATTCACTCTGTGTCTGACCCCGGGAGTGTGTGATGGGACGGTGAGAAGGGAGATTCACCATGTGTCTGACCCCGGGACTGTGTGATGGGACGGTGTGAAGGGACCTTCACTCTGTGTCTGACCCCGGGAGTGTTTGATGGGACGGTGTGGAGGGAGATTCACTCTGTGTCTGACCCCGGGAGTGTGTGATGGGACGGTGTGGAGGGAGATTCACTCTGTGTCTGACCCGGGAGAGTGTGATGGGACGGTGTGGATGGAGATTCACCATGTGTCTGACCCCGGGAGTGTGTGATGGGACGGTGTGGAGAGAGATTCACTCTGTGTCTGACCCCGGGAGTGTGTGATGGGACGGTGAGGAGGGAGATTCACCATGTGTCTGACCCCGGGACTGTGTGATGGGACGGTGTGAAGGGACCTTCACCATGTGTCTGACACCGGGAATGTGTGATGGGACGGTGTGGAGGGAGATTCACTCTGTGTCTGACCCCGGGAGTATGTGATGGGACGGTGAGGAGGGAGATTCACCATGTGTCTGACCCCGGGACTGTGGGATGGGACGGTGTGGAGGGAGATTCACTCTGTGTCTGACCCCGGGAGTGTGTGATGGGACGGTGAGGAGGGAGATTCACCATGTGTCTGACCCCGGGACTGTGTGATGGGACGGTGTGGAGGGAGATTCACTCTGTGTCTGACCCCGGGAGTGTGTGATGGGACGGTGTGGAGAGAGATTCACTCTGTGTCTGACCCCGGGAGTGTGTGATGGGACGGTGAGGAGGGAGATTCACCATGTGTCTGACCCCGGGACTGTGTGATGGGACGGTGTGAAGGGACCTTCACCATGTGTCTGACACCGGGAATGTGTGATGGGACGGTGTGGAGGGAGATTCACTCTGTGTCTGACCCCGGGAGTGTGTGATGGGACGGTGAGGAGGGAGATTCACCATGTGTCTGACCCCGGGACTGTGTGATGGGACGGTGTGAAGGGACCTTCACTCTGTGTCTGACCCCGGGAGTGTTTGATGGGACGGTGTGGAGGGAGATTCACTCTGTGTCTGACCCCGGGAGTGTGTGATGGGACGGTGTGGAGGGAGATTCACTCTGTGTCTGACCCGGGAGAGTGTGATGGGACGGTGTGGATGGAGATTCACCATGTGTCTGACCCCGGGAGTGTGTGATGGGACGATGTGGTGGGAGTTTCACCATTTGTCTGACCCCGGGAGTGTGTGATGGGACGGTGTGGGGGGGGAGATTCACTCTGTGTCTGACACCGGGAATGTGGGATGGGACGATGTGGTGGGAGATTCACCATCAGTCTGACCCCGGGAGTGTGTGATGGGACGGTGTGAAGGGACCTTCACCATGTGTCTGACCCCGGGAGTGTGTGATGGGACTGTGTGATGGGACGATGTGGTGGGAGATTCACCATCTGTCTGACCCCGGGACTGTGTGATGGGACGGTGTGAAG
This sequence comes from Hemitrygon akajei, assembly GCF_048418815.1. Taxonomy (NCBI): domain Eukaryota; kingdom Metazoa; phylum Chordata; class Chondrichthyes; order Myliobatiformes; family Dasyatidae; genus Hemitrygon; species Hemitrygon akajei. Next base: position 4,981,265 of record NW_027331922.1, read on the forward strand.
GGACCTTCACCATGTGTCTGACCCCGGGAGTGTGTGATGGGACGGTGTGAAGGGACCTTCACCATGTGTCTGACACCGGGACTGTGTGATGGGACGGTGTGAAGGGACCTTCACCATGTGTCTGGCACCGGGAATGTGGGATGGGACGATGTGGTGGGAGATTCACCATGTGTCTGACACCGGGAATGTGTGATGGGACGGTGTGGAGGGAGATTCACCATGTGTCTGACCCCGGGACTGTGTGATGGGACGGTGTGGAGGGAGATTCACCATGTGTCTGACCCCGGGACTGTGTGATGGGACGGTGTGGAGGGAGATTCACTCTGTGTCTGGCCCAGGGAATGTGGGATGGGACGATGTGGTGGGAGATTCACCATCTGTCTGACCCCGGGACTCTGTGATGGGACGGTGTGGAGGGAGATTCACTCTGTGTCTGACACCGGGAATGTGGGATGGGACGATGTGGTGGGAGATTCACCATCTGTCTGACCCCGGGACTGTGTGATGGGACGGTGTGGAGGGACCTTCACCATGTATCTGACCCCGGGAATGTGGGATGGGACGGTGTGGAGGGACCTTCACCATGTGTCTGACACCGGGACTGTGGGATGGGACGGTGTGAAGGGAGATTCACCATGTGTCTGACCCCGGGACTGTGTGATGGGACGGTGTGGAGGGAGATTCACCATGTGTCTGACACCGGGAGTGTGTGATGGGACGGTGTGGAGGGAGATTCACTCTGTGTCTGACACCGGGAGTGTGTGATGGGACGGTGTGAAGGGAGATTCTCTCTGTGTCTGACACCGGGAGTGTGTGATGGGACGGTGTGGAGGGAGATTCACTCTGTGTCTGACACCGGGAATGTGTGATCGGACGGTGTGAAGGGACCTTCACCATGTGTCTGACACCGGGACTGTGTGATGGGACGATGTGGTGGGAGATTCACTCTGAGTCTGACACCGGGAATGTGGGATGGGACGATGTGGTGGGAGATTCACTCTGTGTCTGACCCCGGGACTGTGTGATGGGACGGTGTGGAGGGAGATTCACCATGTGTCTGACCCCGGGAGTGTGTGATGGGACGGTGTGGAGGGAGATTCACCATCTGTCTGACCCCGGGACTGTGTGATGGGACGGTGTGGAGGGAGATTCACTCTGTGTCTGACCCCGGGAGTGTGTGATGGGACGGTGTGGAGAGAGATTCACTCTGTGTCTGACCCCGGGAGTGTGTGATGGGACGGTGAGGAGGGAGATTCACCATGTGTCTGACCCCGGGACTGTGTGATGGGACGGTGTGAAGGGACCTTCACCATGTGTCTGACACCGGGAATGTGTGATGGGACGGTGTGGAGGGAGATTCACTCTGTGTCTGACCCCGGGAGTGTGTGATGGGACGGTGAGGAGGGAGATTCACCATGTCTCTGACCCCGGGACTGTGTGATGGGACGGTGTGAAGGGACCTTCACTCTGTGTCTGACCCCGGGAGTGTTTGATGGGACGGTGTGGAGGGAGATTCACTCTGTGTCTGACCCCGGGAGTGTGTGATGGGACGGTGTGGAGGGAGATTCACTCTGTGTCTGACCCGGGAGAGTGTGATGGGACGGTGTGGATGGAGATTCACCATGTGTCTGACCCCGGGAGTGTGTGATGGGACGGTGTGGAGAGAGATTCACTCTGTGTCTGACCCCGGGAGTGTGTGATGGGACGGTGAGGAGGGAGATTCACCATGTGTCTGACCCCGGGACTGTGTGATGGGACGGTGTGAAGGGACCTTCACCATGTGTCTGACACCGGGAATGTGTGATGGGACGGTGTGGAGGGAGATTCACTCTGTGTCTGACCCCGGGAGTATGTGATGGGACGGTGTGGAGGGAGATTCACCATGTGTCTGACCCCGGGACTGTGGGATGGGACGGTGTGGAGGGAGATTCACTCTGTGTCTGACCCCTGGAGTGTGTGATGGGACGGTGAGGAGGGAGATTCACCATGTGTCTGACCCCGGGACTGTGTGATGGGACGGTGTGGAGGGAGATTCACTCTGTGTCTGACCCCGGGAGTGTGTGATGGGACGGTGTGGAGAGAGATTCACTCTGTGTCTGACCCCGGGAGTGTGTGATGGGACGGTGAGGAGGGAGATTCACCATGTGTCTGACCCCGGGACTGTGTGATGGGACGGTGTGAAGGGACCTTCACCATGTGTCTGACACCGGGAATGTGTGATGGGACGGTGTGGAGGGAGATTCACTCTGTGTCTGACCCCGGGAGTGTGTGATGGGACGGTGAGGAGGGAGATTCACCATGTGTCTGACCCCGGGACTGTGTGATGGGACGGTGTGAAGGGACCTTCACTCTGTGTCTGACCCCGGGAGTGTTTGATGGGACGGTGTGGAGGGAGATTCACTCTGTGTCTGACCCCGGGAGTGTGTGATGGGACGGTGTGGAGGGAGATTCACTCTGTGTCTGACCAGGGAGAGTGTGATGGGACGGTGTGGATGGAGATTCACCATGTGTCTGACCCCGGGAGTGTGTGATGGGACGATGTGGTGGGAGTTTCACCATTTGTCTGACCCCGGGAGTGTGTGATGGGACGGTGTGGGGGGGAGATTCACTCTGTGTCTGACACCGGGAATGTGGGATGGGACGATGTGGTGGGAGATTCACCATCTGTCTGACCCCGGGAGTGTGTGATGGGACGGTGTGAAGGGACCTTCACCATGTGTCTGACCCCGGGAGTGTGTGATGGGACTGTGTGATGGGACGATGTGGTGGGAGATTCACCATCTGTCTGACCCCGGGACTGTGTGATGGGACGGTGTGAAGGGACCTTCACCATGTGTCTGACCCCGGGAGTGTGTGATGGGACGGTGTGAAGGGACCTTCACCATGTGTCTGACACCGGGACTGTGTGATGGGACGGTGTGAAGGGACCTTCACCATGTGTCTGACACCGGGACTGTGTGATGGGACGGTGTGAAGGGACCTTCACCATGTGTCTGGCACCGGGAATGTGGGATGGGACGATGTGGTGGGAGATTCACCATGTGTCTGACACCGGGAATGTGTGATGGGACGGTGTGGAGGGAGATTCACCATGTGTCTGACCCCGGGACTGTGTGATGGGACGGTGTGGAGGGAGATTCACCATGTGTCTGACCCCGGGACTGTGTGATGGGACGGTGTGGAGGGAGATTCACTCTGTGTCTGGCCCAGGGAATGTGGGATGGGACGATGTGGTGGGAGATTCACCATCTGTCTGACCCCGGGACTCTGTGATGGGACGGTGTGGAGGGAGATTCACTCTGTGTCTGACACCGGGAATGTGGGATGGGACGATGTGGTGGGAGATTCACCATCTGTCTGACCCCGGGACTGTGTGATGGGACGGTGTGGAGGGACCTTCACCATGTATCTGACCCCGGGAATGTGGGATGGGACGGTGTGGAGGGACCTTCACCATGTGTCTGACACCGGGACTGTGGGATGGGACGGTGTGAAGGGAGATTCACCATGTGTCTGACCCCGGGACTGTGTGATGGGACGGTGTGGAGGGAGATTCACCATGTGTCTGACACCGGGAGTGTGTGATGGGACGGTGTGGAGGGAGATTCACTCTGTGTCTGACACCGGGAGTGTGTGATGGGACGGTGTGAAGGGAGATTCTCTCTGTGTCTGACACCGGGAGTGTGTGATGGGACGGTGTGGAGGGAGATTCACTCTGTGTCTGACACCGGGAATGTGTGATCGGACGGTGTGAAGGGACCTTCACCATGTGTCTGACACCGGGACTGTGTGATGGGACGATGTGGTGGGAGATTCACTCTGAGTCTGACACCGGGAATGTGGGATGGGACGATGTGGTGGGAGATTCACTCTGTGTCTGACCCCGGGACTGTGTGATGGGACGGTGTGGAGGGAGATTCACCATGTGTCTGACCCCGGGAGTGTGTGATGGGACGGTGTGGAGGGAGATTCACCATCTGTCTGACCCCGGGACTGTGTGATGGGACGGTGTGGAGGGAGTTTCACTCTGTGTCTGACCCCGTGACTGCGTGATGGGACGGTGAGGAGGGAGATTCACCATGTGTCTGACCCCCGGGACTGTGGGATGGGACGGTGTGGAGGGAGATTCACTCTGTGTCTGACCCCGGGAGTGTGTGATGGGACGGTGAGGAGGGAGATTCACCATGTGTCTGACCCCGGGACTGTGTGATGGGACGGTGTGGAGGGAGATTCACTCTGTGTCTGACCCCGGGAGTGTGTGATGGGACGGTGTGGAGGGAGATTCACTCTGTGTCTGACCCCGGGAGTGTGTGATGGGACGGTGAGGAGGGAGATTCACCATGTGTCTGACCCCGGGACTGTGTGATGGGACGGTGTGAAGGGACCTTCACCATGTGTCTGACACCGGGAATGTGTGATGGGACGGTGTGGAGGGAGATTCACTCTGTGTCTGACCCCGGGAGTGTGTGATGGGACGGTGAGGAGGGAGATTCACCATGTGTCTGACCCCGGGACTGTGTGATGGGACGGTGTGAAGGGACCTTCACCATGTGTCTGACACCGGGAATGTGTGATCGGACGGTGTGGAGAGAGATTCACTCTGTGTCTGACCCCGGGAGTGTGTGATCGGACGGTGTGGAGGGAGATTCTCTCTGTGTCTGACCCCGGGAGTGTGTGATGGGACGGTGTGGAGGGAGATTCGCTCTGTGTCTGACCCGGGAGTGTGTGATGGGACGGAGTGGATGGAGATTCACCATGTGTCTGACCCCGGGAGTGTGTGATGGGACGATGTGGTGGGAGTTTCACCATCTGTCTGACCCCGGGAGTGTGTGATGGGACGGTGTGGGGGGGAGATTCACTCTGTGTCTGACACCGGGAATGTGGGATGGGACGATGTGGTGGGAGATTCACCATCTGTCTGACCCCGGGAGTGTGTGATGGGACGGTGTGAAGGGACCTTCACCATGTGTCTGACCCCGGGAGTGTGTGATGGGACTGTGTGATGGGACGATGTGGTGGGAGATTCACCATCTGTCTGACCCCGGGACTGTGTGATGGGACGGTGTGAAGGGACCTTCACCATGTGTCTGACCCCGGGAGTGTGTGATGGGACGGTGTGAAGGGACCTTCACCATGTGTCTGACATCGGGACTGTGTGATGGGACGGTGTGAAGGGACCTTCACCATGTGTCTGACACCGGGAATGTGTGATGGGACGGTGTGAAGGGACCTTCACCATGTGTCTGACACCGGGAACGTGGGATGGGACGATGTGGTGGGAGATTCACCATGTGTCTGACACCGGGAATGTGTGATGGGACGGTGTGGAGGGAGATTCACCATGTGTCTGACCCCGGGACTGTGTGATGGGACGGTGTGGAGGGAGATTCACTCTGTGTCTGGCCCAGGGAATGTGGGATGGGACGATGTGGTCGGAGATTCACCATCTGTCTGACCCCGGGACTGTGTGATGGGACGGTGTGGAGGGAGATTCACTCTGTGTCTGACACCGGGAATGTGGGATGGGACGATGTGGTGGGAGATTCACCATCTGTCTGACCCCGGGACTGTGTGATGGGACGGTGTGGAGGGAGATTCACCATGTGTCTGACCCCGGGACTGTGTGATGGGACGGTGTGGAGGGAGATTCACTCTGTGTCTGACACCGGGAATGTGGGATGGGACGATGTGGTGGGAGATTCACCATCTGTCTGACCCCGGGAATGTGGGATGGGACGGTGTGGAGGGAGATTCACCATGTGTTTGACACCGGGACTGTGGGATGGGACGGTGTGAAGGGAGATTCACCATGTGTCTGACCCCGGGAGTGTGTGATGGGACGGTGCGGAGGGAGATTCACTCTGTGTCTGACCCCGGGACTGTGTGATGGGACGGTGTGGAGGGAGATTCACCATGTGTCTGACACCGGGAGTGTGTGATGGGACGGTGTGGAGGGAGATTCACTCTGTGTCTGACACCGGGAGTGTGTGATGGGACGGTGTGAAGGGAGATTCTCTCTGTGTCTGACACCGGGATTGTGTGATGGGACGGTGTGGAGGGAGATTCACTCTGTGTCTGACACCGGGAATGTGTGATCGGACGGTGTGAAGGGACCTTCACCATGTGTCTGACACCGGGACTGTGTGATGGGACGATGTGGTGGGAGATTCACTCTGAGTCTGACACCGGGAATGTGGGATGGGACGATGTGGTGGGAGATTCACTCTGTGTCTGACCCCGGGACTGTGTGATGGGACGGTGTGGAGGGAGATTCACCATGTGTCTGACCCCGGGAGTGTGTGATGGGACGGTGTGGAGGGAGATTCACCATCTGTCTGACCCCGGGACTGTGTGATGGGACGGTGTGGAGGGAGTTTCACTCTGTGTCTGACCCCGGGACTGCGTGATGGGACGGTGAGGAGGGAGATTCACCATGTGTCTGACCCCGGGACTGTGGGATGGGACGGTGTGGAGGGAGATTCACTCTGTGTCTGACCCCGGGAGTGTGTGATGGGACGGTGAGGAGGGAGATTCACCATGTGTCTGACCCCGGGACTGTGTGATGGGACGGTGTGGAGGGAGATTCACTCTGTGTCTGACCCCGGGAGTGTGTGATGGGACGGTGTGGAGGGAGATTCACTCTGTGTCTGACCCCGGGAGTGTGTGATGGGACGGTGAGGAGGGAGATTCACCATGTGTCTGACCCCGGGACTGTGTGATGGGACGGTGTGAAGGGACCTTCACCATGTGTCTGACAACGGGAATGTGTGATGGGACGGTGTGGAGGGAGATTCACTCTGTGTCTGACCCCGGGAGTGTGTGATGGGACGGTGAGGAGGGAGATTCACCATGTGTCTGACCCCGGGACTGTGTGATGGGACTGTGTGAAGGGACCTTCACCATGTGTCTGACACCGGGAATGTGTGATGGGACGGTGTGGAGTGAGATTCACCATCTGTCTGACCCCGGGAGTGTGTGATCGGACGGTGTGGAGAGAGATTCACTCTGTGTCTGACCCCGGGAGTGTGTGATCGGACGGTGTGGAGGGAGATTCTCTCTGTGTCTGACCCCGGGAGTGTTTGATGGGACGGTGTGGAGGGAGATTCACTCTGTGTCTGACCCCGGGAGTGTGTGATGGGACGGTGTGGAGGGAGATTCACTCTGTGTCTGACCCGGGAGTGTGTGATGGGACGGAGTGGATGGAGATTCACCATGTGTCTGACCCCGGGAGTGTGTGATGGGACGATGTGGTGGGAGTTTCACCATCTGTCTGACCCCGGGAGTGTGTGATGGGACGGTGTGGGGGGGGGAGATTCACTCTGTGTCTGACACCGGGAATGTGGGATGGGACGATGTGGTGGGAGATTCACCATCTGTCTGACCCCGGGACTGTGTGATGGGACGGTGTGAAGGGACCTTCACCATGTGTCTGACCCCGGGTGTGTGTGATGGGACTGTGTGATGGGACGATGTGGTGGGAGATTCACCATCTGTCTGACCCCGGGACTGTGTGATGGGACGGTGTGAAGGGACCTTCACCATGTGTCTGACCCCGGGAGTGTGTGATGGGACGGTGTGAAGGGACCTTCACCATGTGTCTGACATCGGGACTGTGTGATGGGACGGTGTGAAGGGACCTTCACCATGTGTCTGACACCGGGAATGTGTGATGGGACGGTGTGAAGGGACCTTCACCATGTGTCTGACACCGGGAATGTGGGATGGGACGATGTGGTGGGAGATTCACCATGTGTCTGACCCCGGGACTGTGTGATGGGACGGTGTGGAGGGAGATTCACCATGTGTCTGACCCCGGGACTGTGTGATGGGACGGTGTGGAGGGAGATTCACTCTGTGTCTGGCCCAGGGAATGTGGGATGGGACGATGTGGTCGGAGATTCACCATCTGTCTGACCCCGGGACTGTGTGATGGGACGGTGTGGAGGGAGATTCACTCTGTGTCTGACACCGGGAATGTGGGATGGGACGATGTGGTGGGAGATTCACCATCTGTCTGACCCCGGGACTGTGTGATGGGACGGTGTGGAGGCAGATTCACCATGTGTCTGACCCCGGGACTGTGTGATGGGACGGTGTGGAGGGAGATTCACTCTGTGTCTGGCCCAGGGGCTGTGTGATGGGACGGTGTGGAGGCAGATTCACCATGTGTCTGACCCCGGGACTGTGTGATGGGACGGTGTGGAGGGAGATTCACTCTGTGTCTGGCCCAGGGACTGTGTGATGGGACGGTGTGGAGGGAGATTCACCATGTGGCTGACCCTGGGACTGTGTGATGGGACGGTGTGGAGGGAGATTCACTCTGTTTCTGACCCAGGGACTGTGTGATGGGACGGTGTGGAGGGAGATTCACTCTATGTTTGACCCCCGGGAGTGTGTGATGGGACGGCGTGGAGGGAGATTCACTCTGTTTCTGACCCAGGGACTGTGTGATGGGACGGTGTGGAGGGAGATTCACTCTGTGTCTGACCCCGGGAGTGTGTGATGGGACAGTACGGAGGGAGATTCACTCTGTGTCTGACCCCGGGAGTGTGTGATGGGACGGTGTGGAGGGAGCTTTATTCTGTGTCTGACCCCCGGGAGTGCGTGGTGTGACGATGTGAGGGAGCTTCAGCATGTATCTGATCCCGAGAGTGTGTGATGGGACGGTGTGGATGGAGATTCACCATGTGTCTGACCCCGGGAGTGTGTGATGGGACGATGTGGTGGGAGTTTCACCATCTGTCTGACCCCGGGACTGTGTGATGGGACGATGTGGTTAGAGATTCACCATCTGTCTGACCCCGGGACTGTGTGATGGGACGGTGTGAAGGGACCTTCACCATGTGTCTGACCCCGGGAGTGTGTGATGGGACGGTGTGAAGGGACCTTCACCATGTGTCTGACACCGGGACTGTGTGATGGGACGGTGTGAAGGGACCTTCACCATGTGTCTGACACCGGGAATGTGTGATGGGACGGTGTGAAGGGACCTTCACCATGTGTCTGACACCGGGAATGTGGGATGGGACGATGTGGTGGGAGATTCACCATGTGTCTGACACCGGGAATGTGTGATGGGACGGTGTGGAGGGAGATTCACCATGTGTCTGACCCCGGGACTGTGTGATGGGACGGTGTGGAGGGAGATTCACCATGTGTCTGACCCCGGGACTGTGTGATGGGACGGTGTGGAGGGAGATTCACTCTGTGTCTGGCCCAGGGAATGTGGGATGGGACGATGTGGTCGGAGATTCACCATCTGTCTGACCCCGGGACTGTGTGATGGGACGGTGTGGAGGGAGATTCACTCTGTGTCTGACACCGGGAATGTGGGATGGGACGATGTGGTGGGAGATTCACCATCTGTCTGACCCCGGGACTGTGTGATGGGACGGTGTGGAGGGAGATTCACCATGTGTCTGACCCCGGGACTGTGTGATGGGACGGTGTGGAGGGAGATTCACTCTGTGTCTGGCCCAGGGGCTGTGTGATGGGACGGTGTGGAGGCAGATTCACCATGTGTCTGACCCCGGGACTGTGTGATGGGACGGTGTGGAGGGAGATTCACTCTGTGTCTGGCCCAGGGACTGTGTGATGGGACGGTGTGGAGGGAGATTCACCATGTGGCTGACCCTGGGACTGTGTGATGGGACGGTGTGGAGGGAGATTCACTCTGTTTCTGACCCAGGGACTGTGTGATGGGACGGTGTGGAGGTAGATTCACTCTATGTTTGACCCCCGGGAGTGTGTGATGGGACGGCGTGGAGGGAGATTCACTCTGTGTCTGACCCCGGGAGTGTGTGATGGGACAGTACGGAGGGAGATTCACTCTGTGTCTGACACCGGGAATGTGTGATGGGACGGTGTGGAGGGAGATTCACTCTGTGTCTGACCCCGGGAGTATGTGATGGGACGGTGTGGAGGGAGATTCACCATGTGTCTGACCCCGGGACTGTGGGATGGGACGGTGTGGAGGGAGATTCACTCTGTGTCTGACCCCTGGAGTGTGTGATGGGACGGTGAGGAGGGAGATTCACCATGTGTCTGACCCCGGGACTGTGTGATGGGACGGTGTGGAGGGAGATTCACTCTGTGTCTGACCCCGGGAGTGTGTGATGGGACGGTGTGGAGAGAGATTCACTCTGTGTCTGACCCCGGGAGTGTGTGATGGGACGGTGAGGAGGGAGATTCACCATGTGTCTGACCCCGGGACTGTGTGATGGGACGGTGTGAAGGGACCTTCACCATGTGTCTGACACCGGGAATGTGTGATGGGACGGTGTGGAGGGAGATTCACTCTGTGTCTGACCCCGGGAGTGTGTGATGGGACGGTGAGGAGGGAGATTCACCATGTGTCTGACCCCGGGACTGTGTGATGGGACGGTGTGAAGGGACCTTCACTCTGTGTCTGACCCCGGGAGTGTTTGATGGGACGGTGTGGAGGGAGATTCACTCTGTGTCTGACCCCGGGAGTGTGTGATGGGACGGTGTGGAGGGAGATTCACTCTGTGTCTGACCAGGGAGAGTGTGATGGGACGGTGTGGATGGAGATTCACCATGTGTCTGACCCCGGGAGTGTGTGATGGGACGATGTGGTGGGAGTTTCACCATTTGTCTGACCCCGGGAGTGTGTGATGGGACGGTGTGGGGGGGAGATTCACTCTGTGTCTGACACCGGGAATGTGGGATGGGACGATGTGGTGGGAGATTCACCATCTGTCTGACCCCGGGAGTGTGTGATGGGACGGTGTGAAGGGACCTTCACCATGTGTCTGACCCCGGGAGTGTGTGATGGGACTGTGTGATGGGACGATGTGGTGGGAGATTCACCATCTGTCTGACCCCGGGACTGTGTGATGGGACGGTGTGAAGGGACCTTCACCATGTGTCTGACCCCGGGAGTGTGTGATGGGACGGTGTGAAGGGACCTTCACCATGTGTCTGACACCGGGACTGTGTGATGGGACGGTGTGAAGGGACCTTCACCATGTGTCTGACACCGGGACTGTGTGATGGGACGGTGTGAAGGGACCTTCACCATGTGTCTGGCACCGGGAATGTGGGATGGGACGATGTGGTGGGAGATTCACCATGTGTCTGACACCGGGAATGTGTGATGGGACGGTGTGGAGGGAGATTCACCATGTGTCTGACCCCGGGACTGTGTGATGGGACGGTGTGGAGGGAGATTCACCATGTGTCTGACCCCGGGACTGTGTGATGGGACGGTGTGGAGGGAGATTCACTCTGTGTCTGGCCCAGGGAATGTGGGATGGGACGATGTGGTGGGAGATTCACCATCTGTCTGACCCCGGGACTCTGTGATGGGACGGTGTGGAGGGAGATTCACTCTGTGTCTGACACCGGGAATGTGGGATGGGACGATGTGGTGGGAGATTCACCATCTGTCTGACCCCGGGACTGTGTGATGGGACGGTGTGGAGGGACCTTCACCATGTATCTGACCCCGGGAATGTGGGATGGGACGGTGTGGAGGGACCTTCACCATGTGTCTGACACCGGGACTGTGGGATGGGACGGTGTGAAGGGAGATTCACCATGTGTCTGACCCCGGGACTGTGTGATGGGACGGTGTGGAGGGAGATTCACCATGTGTCTGACACCGGGAGTGTGTGATGGGACGGTGTGGAGGGAGATTCACTCTGTGTCTGACACCGGGAGTGTGTGATGGGACGGTGTGAAGGGAGATTCTCTCTGTGTCTGACACCGGGAGTGTGTGATGGGACGGTGTGGAGGGAGATTCACTCTGTGTCTGACACCGGGAATGTGTGATCGGACGGTGTGAAGGGACCTTCACCATGTGTCTGACACCGGGACTGTGTGATGGGACGATGTGGTGGGAGATTCACTCTGAGTCTGACACCGGGAATGTGGGATGGGACGATGTGGTGGGAGATTCACTCTGTGTCTGACCCCGGGACTGTGTGATGGGACGGTGTGGAGGGAGATTCACCATGTGTCTGACCCCGGGAGTGTGTGATGGGACGGTGTGGAGGGAGATTCACCATCTGTCTGACCCCGGGACTGTGTGATGGGACGGTGTGGAGGGAGTTTCACTCTGTGTCTGACCCCGTGACTGCGTGATGGGACGGTGAGGAGGGAGATTCACCATGTGTCTGACCCCCGGGACTGTGGGATGGGACGGTGTGGAGGGAGATTCACTCTGTGTCTGACCCCGGGAGTGTGTGATGGGACGGTGAGGAGGGAGATTCACCATGTGTCTGACCCCGGGACTGTGTGATGGGACGGTGTGGAGGGAGATTCACTCTGTGTCTGACCCCGGGAGTGTGTGATGGGACGGTGTGGAGGGAGATTCACTCTGTGTCTGACCCCGGGAGTGTGTGATGGGACGGTGAGGAGGGAGATTCACCATGTGTCTGACCCCGGGACTGTGTGATGGGACGGTGTGAAGGGACCTTCACCATGTGTCTGACACCGGGAATGTGTGATGGGACGGTGTGGAGGGAGATTCACTCTGTGTCTGACCCCGGGAGTGTGTGATGGGACGGTGAGGAGGGAGATTCACCATGTGTCTGACCCCGGGACTGTGTGATGGGACGGTGTGAAGGGACCTTCACCATGTGTCTGACACCGGGAATGTGTGATCGGACGGTGTGGAGAGAGATTCACTCTGTGTCTGACCCCGGGAGTGTGTGATCGGACGGTGTGGAGGGAGATTCTCTCTGTGTCTGACCCCGGGAGTGTGTGATGGGACGGTGTGGAGGGAGATTCGCTCTGTGTCTGACCCGGGAGTGTGTGATGGGACGGAGTGGATGGAGATTCACCATGTGTCTGACCCCGGGAGTGTGTGATGGGACGATGTGGTGGGAGTTTCACCATCTGTCTGACCCCGGGAGTGTGTGATGGGACGGTGTGGGGGGGAGATTCACTCTGTGTCTGACACCGGGAATGTGGGATGGGACGATGTGGTGGGAGATTCACCATCTGTCTGACCCCGGGAGTGTGTGATGGGACGGTGTGAAGGGACCTTCACCATGTGTCTGACCCCGGGAGTGTGTGATGGGACTGTGTGATGGGACGATGTGGTGGGAGATTCACCATCTGTCTGACCCCGGGACTGTGTGATGGGACGGTGTGAAGGGACCTTCACCATGTGTCTGACCCCGGGAGTGTGTGATGGGACGGTGTGAAGGGACCTTCACCATGTGTCTGACATCGGGACTGTGTGATGGGACGGTGTGAAGGGACCTTCACCATGTGTCTGACACCGGGAATGTGTGATGGGACGGTGTGAAGGGACCTTCACCATGTGTCTGACACCGGGAACGTGGGATGGGACGATGTGGTGGGAGATTCACCATGTGTCTGACACCGGGAATGTGTGATGGGACGGTGTGGAGGGAGATTCACCATGTGTCTGACCCCGGGACTGTGTGATGGGACGGTGTGGAGGGAGATTCACTCTGTGTCTGGCCCAGGGAATGTGGGATGGGACGATGTGGTCGGAGATTCACCATCTGTCTGACCCCGGGACTGTGTGATGGGACGGTGTGGAGGGAGATTCACTCTGTGTCTGACACCGGGAATGTGGGATGGGACGATGTGGTGGGAGATTCACCATCTGTCTGACCCCGGGACTGTGTGATGGGACGGTGTGGAGGGAGATTCACCATGTGTCTGACCCCGGGACTGTGTGATGGGACGGTGTGGAGGGAGATTCACTCTGTGTCTGACACCGGGAATGTGGGATGGGACGATGTGGTGGGAGATTCACCATCTGTCTGACCCCGGGAATGTGGGATGGGACGGTGTGGAGGGAGATTCACCATGTGTTTGACACCGGGACTGTGGGATGGGACGGTGTGAAGGGAGATTCACCATGTGTCTGACCCCGGGAGTGTGTGATGGGACGGTGCGGAGGGAGATTCACTCTGTGTCTGACCCCGGGACTGTGTGATGGGACGGTGTGGAGGGAGATTCACCATGTGTCTGACACCGGGAGTGTGTGATGGGACGGTGTGGAGGGAGATTCACTCTGTGTCTGACACCGGGAGTGTGTGATGGGACGGTGTGAAGGGAGATTCTCTCTGTGTCTGACACCGGGATTGTGTGATGGGACGGTGTGGAGGGAGATTCACTCTGTGTCTGACACCGGGAATGTGTGATCGGACGGTGTGAAGGGACCTTCACCATGTGTCTGACACCGGGACTGTGTGATGGGACGATGTGGTGGGAGATTCACTCTGAGTCTGACACCGGGAATGTGGGATGGGACGATGTGGTGGGAGATTCACTCTGTGTCTGACCCCGGGACTGTGTGATGGGACGGTGTGGAGGGAGATTCACCATGTGTCTGACCCCGGGAGTGTGTGATGGGACGGTGTGGAGGGAGATTCACCATCTGTCTGACCCCGGGACTGTGTGATGGGACGGTGTGGAGGGAGTTTCACTCTGTGTCTGACCCCGGGACTGCGTGATGGGACGGTGAGGAGGGAGATTCACCATGTGTCTGACCCCGGGACTGTGGGATGGGACGGTGTGGAGGGAGATTCACTCTGTGTCTGACCCCGGGAGTGTGTGATGGGACGGTGAGGAGGGAGATTCACCATGTGTCTGACCCCGGGACTGTGTGATGGGACGGTGTGGAGGGAGATTCACTCTGTGTCTGACCCCGGGAGTGTGTGATGGGACGGTGTGGAGGGAGATTCACTCTGTGTCTGACCCCGGGAGTGTGTGATGGGACGGTGAGGAGGGAGATTCACCATGTGTCTGACCCCGGGACTGTGTGATGGGACGGTGTGAAGGGACCTTCACCATGTGTCTGACAACGGGAATGTGTGATGGGACGGTGTGGAGGGAGATTCACTCTGTGTCTGACCCCGGGAGTGTGTGATGGGACGGTGAGGAGGGAGATTCACCATGTGTCTGACCCCGGGACTGTGTGATGGGACTGTGTGAAGGGACCTTCACCATGTGTCTGACACCGGGAATGTGTGATGGGACGGTGTGGAGTGAGATTCACCATCTGTCTGACCCCGGGAGTGTGTGATCGGACGGTGTGGAGAGAGATTCACTCTGTGTCTGACCCCGGGAGTGTGTGATCGGACGGTGTGGAGGGAGATTCTCTCTGTGTCTGACCCCGGGAGTGTTTGATGGGACGGTGTGGAGGGAGATTCACTCTGTGTCTGACCCCGGGAGTGTGTGATGGGACGGTGTGGAGGGAGATTCACTCTGTGTCTGACCCGGGAGTGTGTGATGGGACGGAGTGGATGGAGATTCACCATGTGTCTGACCCCGGGAGTGTGTGATGGGACGATGTGGTGGGAGTTTCACCATCTGTCTGACCCCGGGAGTGTGTGATGGGACGGTGTGGGGGGGGGGAGATTCACTCTGTGTCTGACACCGGGAATGTGGGATGGGACGATGTGGTGGGAGATTCACCATCTGTCTGACCCCGGGACTGTGTGATGGGACGGTGTGAAGGGACCTTCACCATGTGTCTGACCCCGGGTGTGTGTGATGGGACTGTGTGATGGGACGATGTGGTGGGAGATTCACCATCTGTCTGACCCCGGGACTGTGTGATGGGACGGTGTGAAGGGACCTTCACCATGTGTCTGACCCCGGGAGTGTGTGATGGGACGGTGTGAAGGGACCTTCACCATGTGTCTGACATCGGGACTGTGTGATGGGACGGTGTGAAGGGACCTTCACCATGTGTCTGACACCGGGAATGTGTGATGGGACGGTGTGAAGGGACCTTCACCATGTGTCTGACACCGGGAATGTGGGATGGGACGATGTGGTGGGAGATTCACCATGTGTCTGACCCCGGGACTGTGTGATGGGACGGTGTGGAGGGAGATTCACCATGTGTCTGACCCCGGGACTGTGTGATGGGACGGTGTGGAGGGAGATTCACTCTGTGTCTGGCCCAGGGAATGTGGGATGGGACGATGTGGTCGGAGATTCACCATCTGTCTGACCCCGGGACTGTGTGATGGGACGGTGTGGAGGGAGATTCACTCTGTGTCTGACACCGGGAATGTGGGATGGGACGATGTGGTGGGAGATTCACCATCTGTCTGACCCCGGGACTGTGTGATGGGACGGTGTGGAGGCAGATTCACCATGTGTCTGACCCCGGGACTGTGTGATGGGACGGTGTGGAGGGAGATTCACTCTGTGTCTGGCCCAGGGGCTGTGTGATGGGACGGTGTGGAGGCAGATTCACCATGTGTCTGACCCCGGGACTGTGTGATGGGACGGTGTGGAGGGAGATTCACTCTGTGTCTGGCCCAGGGACTGTGTGATGGGACGGTGTGGAGGGAGATTCACCATGTGGCTGACCCTGGGACTGTGTGATGGGACGGTGTGGAGGGAGATTCACTCTGTTTCTGACCCAGGGACTGTGTGATGGGACGGTGTGGAGGGAGATTCACTCTATGTTTGACCCCCGGGAGTGTGTGATGGGACGGCGTGGAGGGAGATTCACTCTGTTTCTGACCCAGGGACTGTGTGATGGGACGGTGTGGAGGGAGATTCACTCTGTGTCTGACCCCGGGAGTGTGTGATGGGACAGTACGGAGGGAGATTCACTCTGTGTCTGACCCCGGGAGTGTGTGATGGGACGGTGTGGAGGGAGCTTTATTCTGTGTCTGACCCCCGGGAGTGCGTGGTGTGACGATGTGAGGGAGCTTCAGCATGTATCTGATCCCGAGAGTGTGTGATGGGACGGTGTGGATGGAGATTCACCATGTGTCTGACCCCGGGAGTGTGTGATGGGACGATGTGGTGGGAGTTTCACCATCTGTCTGACCCCGGGACTGTGTGATGGGACGATGTGGTTAGAGATTCACCATCTGTCTGACCCCGGGACTGTGTGATGGGACGGTGTGAAGGGACCTTCACCATGTGTCTGACCCCGGGAGTGTGTGATGGGACGGTGTGAAGGGACCTTCACCATGTGTCTGACACCGGGACTGTGTGATGGGACGGTGTGAAGGGACCTTCACCATGTGTCTGACACCGGGAATGTGTGATGGGACGGTGTGAAGGGACCTTCACCATGTGTCTGACACCGGGAATGTGGGATGGGACGATGTGGTGGGAGATTCACCATGTGTCTGACACCGGGAATGTGTGATGGGACGGTGTGGAGGGAGATTCACCATGTGTCTGACCCCGGGACTGTGTGATGGGACGGTGTGGAGGGAGATTCACCATGTGTCTGACCCCGGGACTGTGTGATGGGACGGTGTGGAGGGAGATTCACTCTGTGTCTGGCCCAGGGAATGTGGGATGGGACGATGTGGTCGGAGATTCACCATCTGTCTGACCCCGGGACTGTGTGATGGGACGGTGTGGAGGGAGATTCACTCTGTGTCTGACACCGGGAATGTGGGATGGGACGATGTGGTGGGAGATTCACCATCTGTCTGACCCCGGGACTGTGTGATGGGACGGTGTGGAGGGAGATTCACCATGTGTCTGACCCCGGGACTGTGTGATGGGACGGTGTGGAGGGAGATTCACTCTGTGTCTGGCCCAGGGGCTGTGTGATGGGACGGTGTGGAGGCAGATTCACCATGTGTCTGACCCCGGGACTGTGTGATGGGACGGTGTGGAGGGAGATTCACTCTGTGTCTGGCCCAGGGACTGTGTGATGGGACGGTGTGGAGGGAGATTCACCATGTGGCTGACCCTGGGACTGTGTGATGGGACGGTGTGGAGGGAGATTCACTCTGTTTCTGACCCAGGGACTGTGTGATGGGACGGTGTGGAGGTAGATTCACTCTATGTTTGACCCCCGGGAGTGTGTGATGGGACGGCGTGGAGGGAGATTCACTCTGTGTCTGACCCCGGGAGTGTGTGATGGGACAGTACGGAGGGAGATTCACTCTGTGTCTGACCCCGGGAGTGTGTGATGGGACGGTGTGGAGGGAGCTTTATTCTGTGTCTGACCCCCGGGAGTGCGTGGTGTGACGATGTGAGGGAGCTTCAGCATGTATCTGATCCCGAGAGTGTGTGATGGGATAGAGTGGAGCAGGATTCACTCTGTGTCTGACCCCGGGAGTGTGTGATGGGAGGGTTTGGAGGGAGATTCACTTTGTGTTTGACAATAGACAATAGAGAATTGGGGCAGAAGTAGACCGTTCGGTCCTTCGAGCCTGCACCGCCATTCTGAGATCATGGCTGATCTTCTACTATCAATACCCTGTTCCTGATTTTTCCCCATATCCCGTGATTCCCCTATCCATAAGATAGCTATATAGCTCCTTCTTGAAAGCATCCAGAGAATTGGCCTCCACTGCCTTCCGAGGCAGTGCATTCCAAAAGCCCAAAACTCTCTGGGAGGAGAAGTTTTTCCCTAACTCTGTCCTAATTGACCTACCCCTTATTCTCACACCGTGCCCTCTGGTACTGGACTCTCCCTGCATCTTGAACATATTTCCTGCCTCTATCTTGTCCATTCCCTTAATAATCTTATATGTTGCAATCAGATCCCCTGTCAATCTTCTTATTTCCAGCGTGTACAAGCCCAGTCTCTTTACCCTCTCTGCGTAAGACAGTCCGGACATCCCAGGAATTAACCTGGAGAATCTACGCTGCACTTCCTCTCAGCCAGGATGTCCTTCCTTAATCCTGAAGACGAAAACTGTACACAATACTCCAGGTGTGGTCTCACCGGAGCCCTTTACAAATGCAAAAGGATTTTCTTGCTCTTGTACTCAATTCCCTTTCCAATAAAGGCCAACATTACTTTAGCCTTCTTCACGGCCTGCTGCACCTGCTCATTCACAATCAGTGACTGATGAACAAGGACTCCTAGATCTCTTTGTATTACCTGCGTCTCAATATCACCAAGACCAAGGAGATGGTGGTGGACTTTAGGAGATCTAGGCCTCACATGGAGCCAGTGATCATTAATGGAGAATGTGTGGAGCAGGTTAAGACCTACAAGTATCTGGGAGTACAGTTAGACGAGAAGCTAGACTGGACTGCCAACACAGATGCCTTGTGCAGGAAGGCACAGAGTCGACTGTACTTCCTTAGAAGGTTGGCGTCATTCAATGTCTGTAGTGAGATGCTGAAGTTGTTCTATAGGTCAGTTGTGGAGAGCGCCCTCTTCTTTGTGGTGGCGTGTTAGGGAGGCAGCATTAAGAAGAGGGACGCCTCACGTCTTAATAAGCTGGTAAGGAAGGCGGGCTCTGTCGTGGTCACAGAACTGGAGAGTATAACATCGGTAGCAGAGCGAAGGGCGCTGAGTAGGCTACGGTCAATTATGGAAAACCCTGAACATCCTCTACATAGCACCATCCAGAGACAGAGAAGCAGTTTCAGCGACAGGTTACTATCGATGCAATGCTCCTCAGACAGGATGAAGAGATCAATACTCCCCAATGCCATTCGGCTTTACAATTCAACCGCCAGGAGTAAGATATATTAAAGTGCTGGGGTTGATTGTATTTAATGTATTTAAGTAAACTACTTAAGAACTTTTTTAAAAGCTATTAATAATGCTTTTTGAGAGAGTGATTTAGATGCATATCATATTTTTACTGAGTTAAGTATTGTATGTAATTAGTTTTGCTACAACAAGTGTATGGGACATTGGAAAAAAGTGTTGAATTTCCCCATGGGGATGAATAAAGTATCTATCTATCTATCTACTCCCTTACCTAACTCTACAGCGTTCAGATAATAATCTGTCTTCCTGTTCTTACTCCCAAAGTGGATAACCTCACAATTATTCACATTAAACGTCATCTGCCAAGTATCTGCTCAGTCACCCAGCCTGTCCAAGTCACCCTGAATTCTCCTAATATCCTCATCACATGCCACACTGCCACCCAGCTTAGTATCATCAGCAAACTTGCTGATATTCTCAATGCCTTCATCTGAATCGTTGATGTAAGTCGTAAACAGCTGTGTTCCCAACACCGAGCCCTGTGGCACCCCACTGGTCACCACCTGCCATTCAGAGAAACACTCATTCACCGTTACCCTTTGCTTTTTATCTGCCAACCAGTTTTCTATCCATGTCAATATCTTCCTCCCACTGCCATGAGCTCTGATTTTACCCATCAATCCCCTATGTGGGACCTTATCAAATACCTTCTGAAAATCAAGGTACACTTCATCCACTGGATCTCCCTTGTCTAACTTCCTGGTTCCACCCTCGAAAAACTCCAATAGATTAGTCAAGGATGATTTTCCCTTGGTAAATCCATGCTGGCTCGGCCCAATCCTATCACTCCTATCTAGATATGCCATTATTTCATCTTTAATAATGGACTCTAGCATCTTCCCCACTACTGATGTTCGGCTGACAGGACGATAGTTCTCTGTTTTCTCCCATCCTCCTTTCTTAAAAAGTGGGATAACATGAGCCATTCTCCAATCCTCAGGAACTGATCCTGAATCTAAGGAACATTGGAAAATGATTACCAATGCATCCGCAATTTCCAGAGCCACCTCCTTTATTAACCTAGGATGCAGACCATCTGGACCTGGGGATTTGTCAGCCTTCAGTCCCATCAGTCTACTCATCACAGTTTCCTTCCTAATGTCAATCTGTTTCATTTCCTCTGTTACCCTATGTCTTTGGCCCATCCATACATCTGGGAGATTGCTTGTGTCTTCCCTAGTGAAGACGGATCTGAAGTACTCATTAAATTCTTCTGCCATTTCTCTGTTTCCCATAACAATTTCACCCAATTCATTGTTCAAAGGCCCAACATTGTTCTTAACTATCTTCTTTCTCTTCACATATCTAAAAGAGCTTTTGCTATACTCCTTTATATTCCTGGCTAGCTTGCGTTGATATGGTTATATGGTTACATGTGTGTGTGTAACGTCACACTGTCTGACCACAGGGGTGTATGATAGGACGGTGTAGAAGGAGCTCCACTCTGTGTCTGAGCCCCGGGAGTGTGTAGTGGGACATTGTGGAGGGGGTCTCACACTGGGTGTAACCTCTTGAATCCGTAACGCGATAGTGTGGAAGGAAATACCCTGTACGTGATCCCGGTATTCAGTGATGAAAGAGTTTGCATGGAACTGAGCGTGGGAGGGCGTGACGGAACGGAATGCAGGGAGGACTGCGTCCAACCCCGGGAGTGTGTGACGGGACGACGTGGAGGGAGCTTCACTCTGTGTTTGACCCCGGGAGTGTGTGATGGGACGGTGTGGAGGGAGCTTCACTCTGTGTCTGACCCCGGGAGTGCGTGATGGGACCGAGTGGAGGGAGATTCACTCTGTGTCTGACCCCGGGAGTTTGTGATGGGATGCTGCGGAAGGATATTCACTCTGTGCCTGACGCCTGGAGTTTGTGATGGGACGGTGTGGAGGGAGATTCACTCTGTGTCTGACGCCCGGAGTGTGTGATGGGACGGTGCGGAAGGATATTCACTCTGTTTTTGACGCCTGGAGTTTGTGATGGAACTCTGTGAATTGTGCTTCATCCTAAGATAAGCGATGGCATGGTGTGGAAGGACCTTCACTCTATTTCTGTACTGGGTGTGTGTGATGGTGAGGTGATGTTGGACCTTCACTTTGTGTCTGACTCCGGGACTGTACGTTGGGACGGTGCGGAGGGAGATTCACTCTGTCTGACCCCTGGAGAGGATCATGGGACGGTGCGAAGAGAGCTTTACTTTGTGTTAGGCCCCGGGAGTGTTTGAAGGAACGGTGTGGACGAAGCTTTACTGTGTGTCTGACCACTGGAGTGGGTATTGAGATGGTGTGGAGGGAGATTCCTTCTCTGTCTGACTCCGGGACTCTTTGATGGGACGGTTTGGAAGGAGCTTTACTCTATGTATGACACCTTATGTGTATGATGGGAGAGTGTGGAGGGAGATTCACTCTGTGTCTGACCCCAGGAGTGTTTGATGGGAGCGTGTGGAGGGAGCTTCACTCTGTGTCTTACCCCGGGAATGTGTGATGGGACGGTGTAGATGAAGCTACACTTCATCTGAAGCTACACTGACACTGGAGTGAGTAACGGAACAGTGTGGATTGAGCTGCACTGTGTCAAACCCCGGGAGTGTGTGATGGGACGGTGTGGAGTGAGCTTCACTGTGTCTAACTCCGGGAGTGTGTGATGCGACGGTGGGGAGGGAGGTTCACTCTGTGTCTGACCCCGGGAGTGTGTGGTGGGTCGGTGTGGAGGGAGATTCACTCTGTGTTTGACACCGGTCGAGTGTGAGTGGACGGTGTGGAGGGAGATTCACTTTGTGTCTGACCCTGGGAGTGTGTTGGGAAGCTGCGAGGGATTTTCTCTCTGTTTCTGTTGCTGTGGTCTGTGTGATGGGACGTGTGGAGGAAGATGCAATTATATCTGACCCTGGGAGTGTTCGTTCGACGGTGCTCTCACTCTCTCTCTCTCTCTCTCTCTCTCTCTCTCTCTCTCTCTCTCTCTCTCTGTCTCACACACACACACACACACACACACACACACACACACACACACACACACACACACACACACACACACACACACACACACACACACACACCGGTTTCCACACTACCATCCCTTTAGCCGTTGTTCCCCCATCATTTCCAAAGCCACCGCTTTCATTCAGCTCTCCCCCGCACCTTACTTACTGTGGAGGATGTCCAGGAGGCGACTCATTTCCGGGGAAAGGTCAAATTTCAGTCCGGTGAACGTTCACTGCGAGCGGGAGACAGTGGGAAGAGGGAAAGTGGGGTAAAGAGGGAGGGGAGACAAATAGAGTAGGCTGAGTGAGGAGTACAGTGAGATCGAAAGGCAGAGGAGACAGAGAGAGTGGAGCCAAATCGAAGAGCGTTCAAGTCATTTATCGGAGAGAAACAGGGAGATGGGGAGGGCATCATGCATCCCCATGCATCATGGGGATGCATTAGTGAAGGGCACAGAGAGAAAAAAAAACGATGGACAGAAGGCAATGGAGGGTTTTTGTGAGAACTGCTGAACTCAGTCTGCTGGGCTGACGTCACTGCTATTTTTATTTTTGCTGTCTGTATGACGGCCCAGTCAGTGTAACCGCACGCTTTCAATACTTCTCTGAAATACTGAAACCCCCCAGCTTATGTTCTCATGGGCGAAGAGAGTCAATGCTCATACACTGCTCAACGTGTGTTGGTTTCCTGTAAACTTAAATATCTACATGTCCGCTTTCTTTGACAAGTACTACACAGTCTAAAAATTACAATCTATCCTGGATGGTCTGCACCTGGGCTGGACTGGAACCAATGTCCTAGGGGGAGAGTTTGCTCCTGCTGTTCAGGATGCTTTAAACTAATGTGGCAGGGGGATGGGAACAAGTGCAGAGACACAGAGGGTTGTAAAATGACGGTAGAAGCAAAAAATTGTAAGGCGAAAAGTGAAAGTGGCGGGCAGGCAAATCCAGGCCAAGAAGTAAAAAGTGCCACGTTTCAACATAATTGTATAAGGGCTAAGAGAGTTGGAAAAACAAGCCTGAAGGTTTTGTGTGTCAATGCGAGGAGCATTCGTAACAAGTTGGATGAATTGAATGTGCAGATAGTTATTAATGAATATGATATAGTTGGGATCACAGAGACATGGCTCCAGGGTGACCAAAGGTGGGAGCTCAACATCCAGGTATATTCAATATTCAGGAGGGATAGACAGGAAAGAAAAGGAGGTGGGGTAGCATTGCTGGTTAGAGAGGAGATTCACGCAATAGAAAGGAAGGACATTAGCCTGGAGGATGTAGAATCGATATGGGTAGAGCTGCATATCAGTATGGGGCAGAAAACGCTGGTGGGAGTTGTGTACAGGCCACCAAACAGTAGTATTGAGGTTGGGGATGGCATTAAATAGGAAATTAGAAATGCGTGCAATAGAGGAACAGCAGTTATAATGGGTGACTTCAATCTACATATAGATTGGGTGAACCAAATTGGTAAGGGTGCTGAGGAAGAGGTTTTCTTGCAATTTATGCGGGATGGTTTTCTGAACCAACATGTCGAGGAAGCAAAAAGCAGAGAGCAGGCCATTCCAGATTGGGTATTCAGCAATGAGGAAGGGTTAGTTAGCAATCTTGTAGTGCGAGGCCCCTTGGGTAAGAGTGACCATAATATGTTGGAATTCTTTATTAAAATGGAGAGTGACATAGTTAATTCAGAAACAAAGGTTCTGAACTTAAAGAAGGGTAACTTTGAAGGTATGAGACGTGAATTAGCTAAGATAGACTGGCAATTTATACTTAAAGGGTTGACGGTGGATATGCAATGGCAAGAATTTAAAGATCGCTTGGATGAACTACAACAATTGTTCATTCCAGTTTGGCAAAAGAATAAACCAGGGAAGGTAGTGCGCCCGTGGCTGACAAGGGAAATTAGGGATAGTATCAAGTCCAAAGAAGAAACTTATAAATTAGCTAAAAAAAATCGGCACACCTGAAGACTGGGAGAAATTCAGAGACCAACAGAGGACAAGAAAGGGCTTAATTGGGAAAGGGAAAAAAGATTATGAGTGAAAGCTGGCAGGGAACATAAAAACTGACTGTAAAAGCTTTTATAGATACGTGCAAAGAAAAAGATTGGTCATGACAAATGTAGGTTCTTTACGGTCAGAAACAGGTGAATTGATCATAGGGAACAAAGACATGGCAGACCAATTGAATAACTACTTTGGTTCTGTCTTCACTAAGGAGGGCATAAATAATCTTCCGGAAATAGTAAGTGACCGAGGGTCTAGCGAGATGGAGGAACTGAGGGAAATATATGTTAGTAGGGAAGTGGTGTTAGGTAAATTGAAGGGATTAAAGGCAGGTAAATCCCCAGGGCCAGATGGTCTGCATCTCAGAGTGCTTAAGGAAGTAGCCCAAGAAATAGTGGATGCATTAGTGATAATTTTTCAAAAATCCGTAGATTCTGGATTAGTTCCTGAGGATTGGAGGGTGGCTAATGTAACCCCACTTTCTTAAAATAGGAGGGAGAGAGTAACCGGGGAATTATAGACCGGTTAGTCTGACATCGGTGGTGGGGAAAGTGCTGGAGTCGGTTATCAAAGTGGTGATTACTGCACATTTGGAAAGAGGTGAAATCATCGGACAAAGTCAGCATGGATTTGTGAAAGGAAAATCATGCCTGACGAATCTTATAGAATTTTTTGAAGATGTAACTAGTAGAGTCGATGGGGAGAGCCAGTGGATGTGGTATATTTAGATTTTCAAAAGGCTTTTGACAAGGTCCCACACAGGAGATTAGTGTGCAAACTTACAGCACACATTATTGGGGGTATGGTATTGATGTGGATAGAGAATTGGTTGGCAGACAGGAAGCAAAGAGTGAGAGTAAACGGGACGTTTTCAGAATGGCAGGCAGTGACTAGTGGGGTACCGCAAGGCTCAGTGCTGGGACCCCAGTTGTTTACAATATATAATTTTGATTTAGAGGAGGGAATTAAATGCAGCATCTCCAAGTTTGCGGATGACACGAAGCTGGGCGGCAGTGTTAGCTGTGAGGATGATGCTAAGAGGATGCAGGGTGACTTTGATAGGTTAGGTGAGTGGGCAAATTCATGGCAGATGCAATTTAATGTGGATAAATGTGAGGTTATCCACTTTGGTTGCAAGAACAGGAAAACAGATTATTATCTGAACGGTGGCCGATTAGGAAAAGGGGAGATGCAACGAGACCTGGGTGTCATTGTACACCAGTCATTGAAGGTGGGCATGCAGGTACAGCTGGCAGTGAAAAAGGCAAATGGTATGTTGGCATTCAGAGCAAAAGGATTTGAGCACAGGAGCAGGGAGGTTCTACTGCAGTTGTACAAGGCCTTGGTGAGACCGCACCGAGAATATTGTGTGCAGTTTTGGTCCCCTAATGTGTGGAAAGACATTCTTGCCATAGAGGGACTACAGAGAAGGTTAATCAGATTGATTCCTGGGATGGCAGGACTTTCATATGTAGAAAGACTGGATCGACTAGGCTTATACTCACTGAATTTAGAAGATTGAGGGGGATTTTATTGAAACGTATAACATTCTGAAGGAATTGGACAGGCTAGATGCAGGAAGATTGTTTCCGATGTTGGGGAAGTCCAGAACGAGGGCTCACAGTTTAAGGATAAAGAGGAAGTCTTTTAGGACCGAGATGAGGAAAAACTTTTTCACACAGAGAGTGGTGAATCTGTGGAATTCTCTGCCACAGGAAACAGTTGAGGCCTGTTCATTGGCTATATTTAAGAGGAGGTTAGATATGGCCCTTGTGGCTAAAGGGATCAGGGGGTATGGAGACAAAGCAGGTACAGGGTTCTGAGTCGGATGATCAGCCATGATCATACTGAATGGCGGTGCAGGCTCGATGGACCGAATGGCCTACACCTGCATCTATGTTTCTAATGTTTAACGTCTTCTCGGAAGGAGGGGACCCGCTTACTTCGGAGGGAGTTGCGGGTTGACCGGGGCCGTGGTTTCCAGAGTACAGAGGGTCTGAAGCCCCGGCGATAAACAAAGCAAAGAATATGCTGACGTTCAAACCAGGTATCAACTGGAGGTTGGGGTTGTGGAGGGGGATTCGTTTGCAAATCTCTCTGACAATGAAAGTTCTGAATGAGTGACAATATATCAGTCCGTCATTCCCGCTCTGTTCACTCATCATCGGTCACTCTTACCCCTTTTACAATTTTTTTCTCACTCCCTTCTTCTCTTCCTATGTTCCACCAACTCCTATGTTGCATCACCCACAATCGTCCCGTCCCTGCATCTCTCTTCCCTCACTGTAGCGCTTTGTCTCCCCGCTCTCTTCCTTCTCCCCTGCCTGTCGGTTTCTCTGTCTGTCTGCCTGTCTGTCTGTCTGTCTGTCTGTCTGTCTGTCTGTCTGTCTCTCTCTCTCTCTCTCTCTCTCTCTCTCTCTCTCTCTCTCTCTCTCTCTCTCTCTCTCTCTCTCTCCTGCTTTCCCCAGTTAGCTCGCCCTTTGTTTTTCAACTTTCTCCCCTAATTTCTCTTACAGGAATGCACCCTCTCTATTTCGACCCCTCTCTGTCTCAATGCATCCCCTCTTTCTGACCGCAGTATACCACGTCTCTCTTTCCGCCAAACTCTTTCCTTCCCTTCACTCTCGCCGCCCTCTGTTACTCCATACTCTCACTTTCTCCAGCCACTCTCATCGGTCCAGACCAACCCTCTTACACCCTCAATTTCCCTTTACCCCAGGACTTCCTCCTCCTGCTCTCGGCTCCTCTGTTTATCAAATGCTCATCTGGTGTTTGCTTGTCTCGCTGAGCTCAGAGAAGCAGAGGATCCTCGACAGGATGGACGATAGCGAGACTTACATGAATGTGCATCTCGTAAAACCAGACTTACAGTCTCCATCGAAAAGTGAGTGGGGCAGAGACGGAGAGAGTGAGCTTCAGTCTCTTTCTGACACAGGGAGTGTGTGATGGGACGTTGTGGACGCAGATTCCCTCCGTATCTAACCCCGGGATGTGCGATGAGACGGAATGGAGGGAGATTCACTCTGGGTCTGATCCCGGGATGTGTGATGGGACGGTGTGGAGGGAGATTCACTCGGTGTCTGACCCCGGGAGTGTGTGATGGGACGGTGTGGAGGGAGATTCACTCTGTGCTTGAAACCGGGAGTGTGTGATGGGACGGAATGGAGGGAGATTCACTCTGGGTCTGACCCCGGTAGAGTGCGAGGGGCCGGTGTGGAGGGAGACTCACTCTGTGTCTGACCCCGGGAGTGTGTGATGGACAGTATGGAGGGAGATTCACTCTGTGTATGACCCCGGGTGTGTGTGATGGGACGGTGTGGAGGGAGATTCACTCTGTGTCTGACCCCGCGAGTGTGTGATGGGACGGTATGGAGGGAGATTCACTCTGTGTCTGACCCCGGGAGTGTGTGATAGGACGGTGCGGAGGGAGATTTACTCTGTGTCTGACACCGGGAGAGTGTGATGTGACGGTTTGGAGGGGGATACACTCTGTATCTGACCCCGGGAGTGTGGTGGAGTGGGGACGGTGTGGAGGGAGATTAACTCTGTGTCTGACCCCGAGTCTGTGAGGGACGGAATGGAGGGAGATTCACTCTGTGTCTGATCCCGGGAGTGTGTGATGGGACGGTGTGGAGGCAGATTCACTCTGTGTCTGATCCCGGGAGGTGTGATGGGATGGGTGTGGAGGCAGATTCACTCTGTGTCTGATCCCGGGAGTGTGAGATGGGACGGTATGGAGGGAGATTCACTCTGTGTCTGACCCCGGGGAGTGTGTGATGGGACGGTGTGGAGGGAGATTCACTCTGTGTCTGACCCCGGGAGTGTGTGATGGGTTTGTATCTGCTGGATACAAACTGTGTTTTGGGATCTATGTGTCTGGTCCCCGGTCTGTCATTAGGAGGGTGTGTAGGAATTTCTCTGTATGTCTGACAACAGGATTATTTGATGGGACGGTGCAGAGGAAGCTGTGTGGAGGCAGATTCATTCTGTGTGTAACCCGGCGAGTCTGTGTTCGGGACGGTTCGGAGGGCATCTTCACATTACAACGGATAGGGGGGTATTTGTGATAGGCCCGTGTGAATGCCCATTCTGTGCCTGTCTACCGGCGGATGGTAATTGATGGTGCGGAGAGAGAGTCGCTCTTCCTTGGTCCCATATTCGTGAGCAGGCGATGTGACGAAGCAATGTTTTCTAACTGTGATTCAAAGCGTCTGGAAAGAGGAGAATGCATGTGAATCTCGCTCCACTCTATCCCATCCACACCGTCCCAACACACACTCCCGGGTCAGACACAGAGTGAATCTGCCTCCACACCGTCCCATCACACAATCCCGGGGACAAAAACAGAGTGAATCTCCCTTCACACCGTCCCATCACACACTCCCGGGGTCAGACACAGAGTGAATCTCCCTCCACACCGTCCCATTACACACTCCCGGAGTCAGACACAGAGTGAATCTGCCTCAACACCGGTCCAATCACACAATCCCGGGGTCAGACACAGTGTGAATCTGCCTCAACACCGTCCAATCACACAATCCCGGGACAAAAACAGAGTGAATCTCCCTCCACACTGTCCCATCACACTCTCTGGGGATCAGACACAGAGTAAACCCTCTCCAGTGGTATCCCATCACACACCCTCGGGATCAGACACAGCTGTGAATCTCCTTTCACACCGTCCCATCACACACTCCGGTATCCTACACAAAGTGATTCTCCCTCCACTCTAACCCAGCACACACTGCCGGAGTCAAACACAGAGAGAATCTCCCTTAACACCGTCCCAGCACACTCTCCTGGGGTCAGACTCAGATTGAATCTCCCTCAACACCATCCCATCACACACTCCCGGGGTCAAACACAGAGTGAATCTCCCTTAACACCGTCCCAGCACAATCTCCTGGGGTCCAACACAGAGTGAATCTCCCTCCACACCTTCCCATCACACACTCCCGGGTTCAGACAGAGTGAATCTCCCTCCACACCGTCCCATCACTCACTCCTGGGGTCAGTCACAGAGTGAATCTCCCTCCACTCTATCCATCACAAACTCCCTGGTCAGACACGGAGTGAATCTTTCTCCACACCGTCCCATCACATTCTCCCGGATCAGACATTGAGTGAATCTCCCTTCACACCCTCCCATCACACACTCCCGGGGACAAAACCAGAGTGGAAGCTCCCTTCACTCCGTCCCATCACACACTCCCGGGTCAGACTCAGAGTGAATTCCCCTGCGCACCACCTCAGCACACACTCCCGTTGTCAAATACAGAGTGAATCTCCCTTCACTCCGTCCCAGCACACTCAACTGGGATCAGACACAGAGTGAATCTCCCGCACAACCGTCCCATCACACACTCCCGGGGTCAGTCACAGAGTCAATCCCTCCACTCTATCCCATCACAAACTCCCTGGTCAGACACGGAGTGAATTTCCCTCCACACCATCCCAGCACACATTCCCGCGTCAGACTCAGAGTGAAATTCCCTCCACACCGTCCCATCACACACTGCCGGGGGTCAAACACAGAGTGAATCTCCCTTCATTCCGCCCCATGACACACTCCCGGGTTCAGACACAAAGTGAATCTCCTTTCTACACCGTCCCATCTCACACTCTCGGGGTTTTACACAGAGTGAATCTGCCTCCACACCATTGGTGTTATTTCTGCTCACTTCCACCGGATATCGATCTCTCGGTTCTCAAATTTTTCTACCGTTCTGTTTGCACAGGCCGGTCGTTTGGATTCACACCAAGTCCTCCAGTGACTGGACCACTACCACCCCTCCACAGCCCTTCTTCTCCACCCACTTACCTACGGGGTAATAAGCATTAATGGGAGAGAAACAGGGAGATAGTGAGGGGAGAGTGAGGGACGCAGAGAGAGAAAGTGATAGACAGAAGGTGATGGGGGTTTTTTGAGAGAGCTCCAGAACCCCGTCTGTTAGGTTAAGTTCACTGCTATTTTTATTTTTTGCTGTCTGTGGTGACGGCCCAGTCAGTGTGGCCGCACGCTTTCAATACTTCTCTGAATACTGGACAACCCCTCAGCTTATGTTCTCATGGGCGAAGAGAGTCAATAATCAGACACTGCTCAGCGTGTGTTGGTTTCCTGTAAACTTCAAAATCTAAATGTCTGCTTTCTTTAATTAGTACTACACAGTCTAAAAATTACAATCTATTATTCTGACGTCCCTCGGAGGGAGGGGGCTCGGCTTACCTCGGAGGGCTTTGCGGGTTGCCCGGGGCAGTGGTTTCCAGAGCACAGAGGGTCTGAAGCCCCGGCGATAAGCAGAGCAATGGGAGCGCTGACACAAACCAGGAATCAACTGGCGGTTGGGGTTGGGGAGTGGTATTCGTTTGCAAATCTCTCTGACGATGAAGGCTCTCAAACAGTGACAATATACCCGTCCGTCTTTCCGTCACTGTACAGTCATCATCATTCACTCTTCCCCCTCTTCCATTCCTTTCTCTCTCCCTTCTTCTCTTTTTAATGCCCTACCAACTCCCATGTTCCAAATCCCTCAACCGCCCCTTCCCTGCAATCTTCCTCCCTCTCTGTAGCGTTTTCTCTCCTCCCTCTCTTCCTTCGCCTCTCCGTCCGTCTCTCCCTCACTCTCCCCTCTTTTTCCTCTCTCTCTCTATCTCTCTCTCTCTCTTAAAATCTCTCTCCCTCTCTTTCTCTCTCTCTCTCTCTCTCTCTCTCTCTCTCTCTCTCTCTCTCTCTCTCTCTCTCTCTCTCTGTCTCTCGCTCTCTCCCTCTCTCCCCATCTCTCTCTCTCTTTCTCTCTCTCCCTCTCTCTCTCCCCTCTCTCTCCTCTCTCTCTCTCTCTTGTCTGTCTGTCTGTGTCCTCTCTCTCTCTCTCTCTCTCCTCTCTCTCTCTCTCTCTCTCCTCCCCCTCTCTCTCTCTCTCTCTCTCTCTCTCCTCTCTTCTCTCTCTCTCTCTCTCTCTCTCTCTCTCTCTCCCCTGCTTTTCCCCAGTTTTGCCCTAATTTGTCTGCAGATCCACCCTCTCTATTTCGAAACTCTCTGTCCCTACATCCTCCCTTTCTGACACCAGTATACCAGTCACTCTTTCCGCCATGGTCTGTCCTGCCGCTCACTCTCGCCTCCCTTTGTTTTTCTCCACTATCACTGCTCTTCCTCCAGCCACTCTCATCGGTTCAGACCAACCCCTCTCAAACCCTCAATCTCCCTCTTCCTCAGCACCTCCTCCCCCAGCTCTCGGCTCCTCTCTTTATCAGCTGCTCATCCGCTGTGTTGTTGAGCTCAGCTGAGGACTCAGAGGATCCTCGACTGGATGGTCGACAGCGAGACTTACATGAATGTGCAGCCGTAAAACCGGACTGACCCCGGGAGTATGTGAAGGGACGGTGTAGAGTGAACTTCACTCTGTGACCGATCCATGGGGGTGTGTGGAGGGCGAATCCCTCT
This sequence comes from Hemitrygon akajei, assembly GCF_048418815.1. Taxonomy (NCBI): domain Eukaryota; kingdom Metazoa; phylum Chordata; class Chondrichthyes; order Myliobatiformes; family Dasyatidae; genus Hemitrygon; species Hemitrygon akajei. The sequence continues at coordinate 5,013,139 of NW_027331922.1, forward strand.
CTTCTGAACGACGGAGAGGGTAAAGGAACGGTGTGGATGGTGCTTCACACTGTGTCTGACCCCGGGAATGTGTGATGTGACGGAGTGGAAGGGAGGGTTTCACTCTGTGTCTGACTCCGGGAATGTGTGAAGGGACTGAGTGAAGTGGAGCTTCAATCTGTGGTTGGACACAGATGTGGCGGTAAGGAGGGAGCTTCGCCTTGCATCTTATCCCGAGAGTAAGCGATGGAATGGTTTAGAGGGAGGTTCGCTCTGTGTCTGAACCGGAGAGTGTGTGATCGGACGGTGTGGAGGGAGATTCAATCTGTGTCTGCCCCCGGGAGTGTGTGATGGGTCGGGTGTGGAGTGAGCTGCTCTCTGTGTCTGACTTCTGTATTGTATGATGGGACTGTGTGGAGGGAGATCACTCTCTTTCTGACCGAGGGCGTGTGTAAGGGCTGGTGTGATGGCGCTTCACTCTGTGTCTGACTCCGGGAATGTGTGATGTGAGAGTTCGGAGGGATTTTCACTCATCTTCTGACCCCGGGATTGTGATGGGGACCGGTGTGGAGGGAGATTCCATCAAAATAGAGATTCACTCTCTGTCAGACCCCGGGAGTGTGTGATGGGACGGTCCGGAGGGAAATGACAAGTTTGACGGTAGAAATGAGAGGCCACACTGCGCAGCAGTTCAGCCTGTTGAACGCGATCTGTTTAAAAAGGGCAAAGATCATGCAGAAGTTTTAAATTCGGAGCAAGAAGGCAGCGGGAGAGCACCTAAGGTTTTCCAGCGGGAAGACATTTTGAGTTGTCGGCGGAAGAAAGTGGCCAGACTGTGCAGGCGCGTGACGTCAGACAGTTGAGTGCGAACGGTATAAAGGGGAAGGCAGCCGTATCCAGCGGGACAGCGTTGGGAGCGGGGCAGCAGAGTGAAAGGGCTTTGTCTCCATGGCCTTCGGAGGTAACGGGAAGAGTTGATCGCAGTCAACAACTCTGTATTCACACCGCCCGTCTCTCCCTCACGCTCTCTCTTCTCTCATAACTGTCACTCTTTAACTCCCTTGCTCTCTCGCTCCCTTTGTCTCGCAACCCTCTCCCCAAATTTCTCCTCCCCAATGCCCACACTAACCTTCTCTTTCGCTATCCCTCTCACCAGTATCACTCCCCTTCAGACATAACCTCGCTCTCTTTACTCCGCCCCTCTAAATGTATTTCCACTTTCTCGCCCCCATTCACTCCCATTTTCTCGCCCATCGCTCCATTTCACTCCTCACTCCGTTTATCCTTTTCATCCTCACTCTCCTGTTCTGTCTCCTCGGCTCTTTCCCCTTACTTCCAACGCTCTCTCACTTCCATCCCTACCTCTCAGCCTTCTCTTCCGCACTCTATTTTCTTGTCTCTCTGCCATCACCCCTCCCCCATTCTTACCGGTCTCTCCTCCTTCTATTTCTCTCTCTCTCTCATTGTCTCACTGTCTTTCCCCAGACCGTCAGACCTCCACCGACTCAGAGCTGAACTTTGGGAAAGACGAACCCCTCGTCTTTGAGGTTGAGGATCCCTTCCATTGCCTCGGGACCCGGCGAGATGAGAGACTCTGCACAAACAGGTCAGAGTTCACAGTAGCGGCGCCATTCTGAAGGGGTCACGTGTCAAACTCCCAAGTGACCATGTTTCTAATGTATCTGCCTCGACCACTACCTCTGGCAGCTTGTGGTATGGGGAGAAGAGCGAGGTGCTCTATTTTGCTAGGTCTAATATCGAGGTGAATATAGTGCTAATGGTAGCACTCTTGGCAGATTCTTGTAACAGGCTGAGATCTCTCTGCAGATTGTTCCTCTGAATCCCCAGGACTGTTAGTGGTCGATAAGTGTCTACTGAGCGAGTTCTTACCTCATTCCTCAGATCCGCCCGTAAAGCCTCACCTGGACGAGTTCTCCAGACTCACCTGACTGAGCATCGCCGTGATAGTTTCCTTGTCCAGTAAAGCTGTCCGTCGCCCTTCAATTACTCACGCATTAATCCGACTAAAACAGCCCGACACCCGGGAATACTGAGCGAACGGTCCTGCCCGCCTGCAACCAACTCTCACGCCTGGCTGTAATATCATGCTTCCAGGCGTTGGCCCCTGCCCTGAGCTGGTCAACCTTCTGTACATACTTCCTACTTTGAAACGGAAGCTGCTCAGACATGAGTCCCAGCAGACTCAACATTCTGCTTCCCCAACTTTGTCTGAGGTCTGTTCCAACAACCACTCCACTATCTGTTCAGGCGTTCTGTCCTTCATCCCCCTGTTAGTGGTAGAGGGAGATAGAGGGAGTGATGAGAGAGAATGAGAAAGTGGGTAGAGAGAGGGCAGAGACAGTGAAAGGGTAGGGTAGAGTGAGAGAGAGGTTAGAGAATAGAGAGAGTGGGGGAATGAAAGAGAAAGTGTGTGGATAGGAAGAGGCGGTGTAGAGAGGAGAAGGCAGAGAGAAGGGAGAGGAAGAGTGGAGGTGGAGAGAGAAGGGTAGAAAGAGAGAGTGGGACAGAGAATAGTAGAGAGAGAGTGAGAGCGAGAGAGACAGAGAGAGGGAGATAGAAAGGTGCAGAGAAGGAAAGAGCAGGGTACAGAGAGAGTCTGTGGGAATAGAGAGGTGTGTGGGGTGAAGAGAGAGCGGGTGAACAGAATAAGGGAGAGTGTAGAATTACTGAAAAGAGACGGCAGAGTGAGGAAAATTGGGGTCTCGAAAGAGAGAGGAGGAGGTAAGTGTAGGGGTAGAGAGAGGGAGAGTAGCAGAGAGAAAGTATGGAGGTAGACAGTGAGGGTGGGGGTAGAGAGACGGAGATTGAGATATAGTGATGGCAGACGGAGAGTGCGTGTAAAGGGAGAGAGAGAGCGCATGTGTGGCTGTTACAGAGAGAGAGTGTGTGAAGGCAAAGAGTGGCTGTGGACGGCTCATATTCTGCAAGGAGGCCCTTGTCCAGTGGGGGGCCTCAGCGGTCTGTTCTCGGACCCTTACTGTTCGTGATTTGTATACATGACCTAGATGAGGAAGTGGATGGATGGGTTAGTCAGTTTGATGATGAAACAAAGTTTGGCAGTGTTGTGGAGAAATGTAGAGTGCTGTTAGAGTTTACAGCAGGACAATGATTGGATGCAAAACTGGCCGGAGACGTAGCAGATGGAGTTCAAACCAGATACGTGTGAAGTGCATCAGTTTGATCGGTCAATAATATGGCAGGATATAGTAATAATGGTGAGAATCCTGGCCCTGTGGAGGATCGGAGAGATCTTTGGGTCGGAGTCCAGAGGACGCTCAAAGCTGCTGCGCAGGTTGACTCTGTGGTTATGAAGGCGTACGGGGTATTGGCCTTCATCAATCCTGGATTCAAATTAGAGCCGAGAGGTAATGTTGCAGCTATATATGCCCCTGACCAGAACCCACTTGGAGTAATGTGCCCAATTCTGGTCGCCAACGGGAAGGATGTGGAAGCCATTGGAAGGGTGCAGCGAATATTTACAATGATGTTTCCTCGATTCGGGAGCATGCCTTATGATAATTGGTTGAGTGAACTCGGCCATTTCTCCTTGCAGCGACGGAGGATGAGAGGTGACCTGACTGAGGTGGAAACGATGATAAGAGGCATTAATCGTGTGGATAGTCAGAGGCTTCTATTCCCCCAGGAAAATGGACACGGGTTTAAAGAGCTGGAGAGTAGGTAGAGATGAGATGTCAGGGGTATGTTTTTTTTTACTCAGAGAGTGGATAGTGCGTGGGAATGGCTGCCAGCAACGGTGGTGGAGGCGGATAAGATTGGGTATTTTAAGAAGCTTTTAGATACGTACATGGAGCTTAGTGAAGGGCTCTCGGTAAGCCAAGTAATTTCTAAAAGAGGGACATGTTCGGCACAACTCTGTGGGCCGAAGAGCCTGTATTGTGCTGTAGGTTCTCTATGTTTCTATGAAAACTGCGCAACTCAGAACATGGGTCCCAGCAACATACCATCCAGGACTCTCGTTCTCTCCACAGAGGCTCCGTTTGTTACCCATATTAACGAATCCCCTGTCAGGGCAGCTCGCCTCCCCTCTCCCTCACATTCCCTTCTGAGCCTCAGAACATTAAACAGAGACACCAAACTGCTATCAGCAACTACCACCACAAACACACACACACACACACACACACACACACACACACACACACACACACACACACACACACACACACACACACACACACACACACACACACACACTCACAAAACTGCATCCGAAGTGTGTGGTTGTGTATTGTGTGTAAGGGGGGTGTGTTCGGGTTGAAGCCGAAATGGGAATATATTGCTGGTGATATAGTGGACACTAGAGGGAGTGTTGTCCACGCAGAGCTGTGGAGAGATTCCGAACCGTGATGTCAATATCCTGTGGAAAGGGGGAGACGTGACAACAGGCATCAACTTTCCCCTTCCTCCTCACACATCCCTCTGATCAAAGAGAAGGGGGGGGGGTGTAGCGGAGTGAGGTACAGATATACAGAGGGGAGTAGGGGAGGTATGGGACGGAAATGGGTTTAGGGTATAGGGCAGGGCGGGGTGCTGCATACGAAGAAGAGTATGGGGGAATGAATAGGGTTCGGAGACATGGAGGTTTGTAAGGGAGGGAAGAGTGAAGGTGACGGGAGGGGTCCCTCTATTCACACTGTGTATTCCCCAGCCTTGTACACCAAAATCCCTCTCTCTTTCAACACTTCCCACTGTTCACAATCCAGGTCGTTCCTGGATACAACAAATTAAAAAGCGCTTAAGTTCCAAGTTACCAAGAGCACCTTTGCCAGAAAACATCTTGTCCACATCCACACATTGCAGATCCTTTCTCATCCAAGACAAACTTGGCCTTGCTCCAATTTAGAATCTAAAGCTGAGGAGCGTCCTATCCTTTCCGACATTTCCTTGAAAACTAATGACTTTCTGATCACTAGATGCAAAGTGTGCCCCTGAACAAAACTCTGACACTTGCCTTGTCTCATTACACAGCAGCAGATCATGTATTGCTCTCTCTCCCTCCCATTCTCTCTCTCTCTCTCTCCCCCCTCTCTCCTCTCTCTCTCCTCACTCTCTCTCTCCTCTCTCTCTCTCTCTCTCTCTCTCTCTCTCTCTCTCTCTCTCTCTCGCTCTCTCTCTCTCTCTCTCTCTCTCTCTCTCTCTCGTTGGAACGTCTTCGTACTCATTAAGGAATCTTACCTGAACTGAACATTTTTGACAAACTCTATCCCACAGGTCCTTTTGCAATATGCGTCTCAGCCAAAAGGTGGGAAGCTGAAATGACCTGCTATCACAGTCTTATATTTCCTGCAACAGTCTACGATCTCTCTACAGATATGTTCCTCCTAATCCAGCGGACCGTTGGCTGTTCTAAAATGTAGCCCCAATCTCATGGCCATTAATTTCTTGTTCCTCATTTCCTCATCTCCATTGTTAAATCAAGAACAGTCGATGTTCTGTACATGGATTTCAGCAAGGCATTTGATAAGGATCCCCATGCGAGGCTTATTGAAAAAGTAAGGCGGCATGGGTTCAAAGGGGCATTACGGTGTGTCTCCAGAACTAGCTTACCCACAGAAAGCAAAGAGTAGTTGTAGACGGGTCATAATCTGCGTGGATTTCGTTGACCAGTGGTGTGCCTCAGGAATCTGTTCTCCGACCCTGACTGTGCTTGACTTTTATAAATGACCTGTGTGAGGAAGTGGAGGGCTGGGTTAGTAAGTTTGCTGATGACCCAAAGGTTGGACGTGTTGTAGATTGTGTGGAGGGCTGTCAGAGGTTACAGCGGAACAATGATAGAATGCAAAACCGGGCTGAGCAGTGGCAGATGCAGTTCAACTCAGATAACACGCGCTGTTGCTCTCTGGTCGCTCTCCCCCCCCACCCCCTCCACACTGACGGGAGATTCCAAAAGCTTGGCCCTTGCCTCCCAACCCCTCCCCTCCGCGTGCAGGGCAGGCACACACCTCCCCACCCAACCCCCCCCCCACCCCCCGTCGACGTTCAGTTTCCATAGACGCTCTCACAGCTGTAGAGCAGGTACATGAACAGGTCTTGCTCGTGATGTTCCTCCGGGAGACAGACGACGAGAGGGGTGACGTGAAGATCCCTCGCTCTTTGCACACCACACCGCTCCAGGCCGCGTACCACCACCCCCCCCCCCCACCTTCCATTGCCTCCGCAATCGGGAGGTCGTCAGTCTCACTTCCCTGCCCCGCACCCTCTTCCACCCTCCCTCCATGGACCACAACTCTCACACCCCTCTCCCTCCTCCTCCTCCTCTCCAATCTTGGCAAGTGTGACGAACTTTACTGTGGACTGTCGAGAGAGAGGGAGGGAGGGAGTTAGAGAGGGAGTGAGAGAGAGAGGGATAGAGCGAGGGAGGGAGAGGTAGGGAGAGAGAGGGAGTGGGAGAGGGGGATAGAGAGGGGTGAGGGAGAGAAAGGGGGAGAGAGAAATTGGGGAGAGAGAGGGGGAGAGTGAGGGGTGAGAGAGGGGGAAGAGAGAGAGGGGGAGAGAGAGAGAGGGGAGAGAGGGGGATGAGAGGGGGGAGACGGGGAGAGAGGGTGAGGGGGAGAGGGGTGTGGGAGTGGGAGAGAGAGGGAGAGGGAGAGAGAGAGGAAGAGGAGGAGAGAGAAGGGGGGAGAGAGGGATAGAGACAAAACAGAGACACACCAGCCGCGATGGTTTGGAACTCTTCTGAGCCCAAAAGATCGGATTAAACGTCGGCACACGGTGCACGACGAACTTGCGCCGGGTCACTTCGCATAATCCACAGGAGTGGATTTTGGGGGTACCTTGTGGGACCACTTGTGTTACCCTTGTTCTGTGTCTGTTGTGCGGGAACCACTCGAAGACGATATTCCTGTGACAGGTCGCTTCTGGTGATAAGTTTGGTGACACAAAGCTGGGTGGCAGTCTGAAATATGAGGAGGGTGTTAGGAGAATGCAGGGCGACTTGGACAGGTTGGGTGAGTGGGCAAATGTATGGTAGATGCAGTTTAATGTGGATAAATGTGAGGTTATCCACTTTGTGGCAAGAACAGGAAGGCAGATTACTATCTGAATGGTGTCAAGTTAGGAAAAGGGGAAGTACAACGAGATATATGTGTCCTTGTTAATCAGTCACTGAAAGTAAGCATGCAGGTACAGCAGGCAGTGAAGAACGCTAATTGCATGTTGGCCTTCATAACAAGGGGAGTTGAGTATAGGAGGAAAGAGGTCCTTCTGCAGTTGCACAGGGCCCTGGTGAGACCACACCGAGAGTATTGTGTGCAGTTTTGGTCTCCAAATTTGAGGAAAGACATTCTTGCTATTGAGGGAGTGCAGCGTAGGTTCACGAGGTTATTTCCCGTAATGGCGGGACTGTCACATGTTGAAAGATTGGAGTGACTGTGCTTGTGTACACTGGAATATAGAAGGATGAGAGGGGAACTGATTGAAACATATAAGATTATTAAGGGATCGGACAGGCTAGAGGCAGGAAAAATACTCCCGATGTTCGGGGAGTCCAGAACCAGAGGCCACAGTTTAAGAATAAGGTTAGGCTATTTAGAACAGAGTTGAGCCAAAACTTTTTTCCTCCAGAGAGTTGTGGATCTATGGAATTCTCTGCCTCAGAAGGCAGTGGCGGCCAATTCTCAGGATTCTTTCAATATTCTCTAGATATATCTCCTAAAGATAGCAGAGTCAAGGGATATGGGGAGAAGGCAGGAACGGGGTACTGATTGTGGATGATCAGCCATGATCAATTTGAATGGCCGTGCTGTCTCGAAGGGCCAAATGGCCTACTCCTGCACCTATTGTTAATTGTCTATTGACGTTTTGATAGGTACACGGAGCTTAGAAAAAATAGAGGGCTATGGGTAAACCTAGTAATTTGTAAGACAGGGGCATGTTCGGCACAACTTTGTAGACGGAAGGGCCTGTGTTGTGCTGTATGTTTTCTATGTTTCTATGTTTCCACCCGTAAAGCCTCAGTTTGACGAGTTCTCTTGTTTGTTTTGACTCTGCTCTGCGGTGACATTTTCTCAGCTCTGTAATGTCACCCCTCCCCCTGTAACTCATTTCGCTTTCTCACGTCTAAAAATAGGGAACCCCGAAATATCGTGTTGTCCTGCTTGCTCCTCCTACACCCAATTCTGAATAACGGCTACAATATCAGAATTCACTGTGTTGATTCCTGCCCTGAGCTCGCCTGCCAGTCTTTAAATCTTCCTGCATTGAAATATACGGAGCTCAGGGCACCAGTCGCTTGATGCACAACCTCTTGATTCCTGACTTTTTCTGAGGTCTTAACAACATCTGTCTCCATATCGACTCCGCTGTCTGCTCTCGAACTCTGAATCCCATCCCACTGCAACTCCAGTTCAACAACTCTCCCAAAATCTCTCATGTAGAGTGCTGACAAAGCTTCCCGCTAGGATATCCGTTTCCCCTTCAGTTTATCTATTTTGTACACGTCCCACATTCCTTGGAAACAATACAGTGATTCCAAGTTTTTCGAGCCCTCCCACCGACACCAGCACTTGAGCTACGGGCTAAACTGTCTGGTCTTCCTCTGTCTGGGCACACGGGAACGGGTGGTGGTCCTGTCCTTTACTTTCATAGCTAAATCCCTGACCTCATTTTGCAAAACCACCTTCCCATACTTACCGATTTTATTTGTACATATCTCCTGCTCACTCAGCCTCTTAAGAATCAAAGAGAATAAACGGTGTGCTGCGAAAAGAGGAAGGAAGGGGCGGAGAGTGGGGCCACAGAAAGGGTGTTCAGATTGTAGCCGTTAGAGCAGAACGTGTGAGCTACCATTTTCTTGCTCCCAATCTCTAATTGGAGTCAGCTTAAACGCCGATATCCACTGACCCATGACTAGGAGTCAGAGACAGAGCGAGAATCACTCCATACAATCCCATCACACACTCCGAGAAACATACACTGAGTAACGCTCCCTCCGCAAGGATCCATTCCACACTACCGGGGTCAGACACAGAGTGAATCTCCCTCCACACTGCTCCCATTATGCACGCCCGGGGTCAGACACAGAGAGAAACCCCTTCCGCACCTTCCCATCACTCAGTCCCGGCGTCTGACACAGACAGAAACTCACCCCACACTGACCCATCACGCTCCTGGTGTCAGACACGTGAACAACCCCACGCACCATCGCATCACAGTTTACTGGAGTCAGAAAATGTGCGCAGCTCCCTCTGCTCCCCACCCCCTGTCTCCCCACTCACCAATACCGAGCACTTCGGTGTTCCAGCAGACTCGAACTGTGTGTGTCTCTCGGAGATGGTGTGTGTGTCTGTGTGACCGGATGGCGTGCTGCCAGAAGAGGAAGGAAGGGAGGAGAGAGGAGGCCAGTGAAAGGGTGGTGGGGCTGCAGCCACTGATGGTGGAACCACGTGACCGGTCTGTGCATGTAGAGCTGTGGAGAGGCTCAGAAACTGGTGACAGATATCCGGTGGAAGGGGGGAGGTGTAGCACCAGACGCCTTCTCTCACTCATAGTCACCACAATTGCATGTGAACACCGAGAGGGGAGCGGGGCGATGGAGATTGTGAGGGTTTAGAGGATGAAGCGTCTCACGGAGAGTGGGGTGAGCCATAGGGATGGTAGAGGATGAGGGACACAGCGACGTGAGAGAGACTGGTTCACGGTGACGCGGGAGCTTGCAAGGGATTGAGGGGTGACGGAGACCGGAGTGGTGTAGGAGAGGGACTGTTTGACGGAGATTCCCCAGATTCTTTGATCTCTTCCCACCCGATGAGTTTAAACAGCACACTGCGTTTTTCTACAGAGCAGAGGATGTCAGTAACAGAGCAAAACAGACCCTTCGGCCCAAAAGTTTGTGATATACCAAATGAACTAAATCCCTTCTGCAGACACCATGTCAGTCTCCCTCCATTCCGTGCACACCAACGAGCCTGTTAAACAGCCTGAAACGCCTCTGTGGATCTCCCTCCACCACCAGCGCTGGCAGCACGTTCCAATCACTCACCAAACCCTTTGACAACAGAAACGCACCAAACACATCTCCCTTCAACTTACCCCCTCTCACCCTAAAGCCGGTATTAGACATTCCCACCTTGAGGGTAAAATACCCGCTGTCTGGTCAATCTGTGTCTCTCGTAATGACGTAAACAGCTGTCAGGTGTCCCCTCAGACTCCCCCGCTCCGGAGAAAATAAACCAAAATTTCCGACCTCTGCATTTAGATTTTGCTCTCTATTTCTGGAAGCGTCCCAGGGAACCCTCCTCTATATCCTCTCCAAAGGCCCCCACAGTCATCCTGTAACGGGGCGACCGGAATGAATGAGTGGACTCGGAACGTCAACCCCAGTCCCAATCCCTATCTACTTTGTCCGTCGGCTCCTCGCACCCTGATCCTGTTCACTGAAGTCGCGCTCTCATTCAGTTCTTCCCACTATTCACGTGTCCCATTCTGTAGGAGAGTGCAAAACATCATCTGCTCCTACCGGTAAATCTTCATCTGGACGAGTTCTCCATTCTCACCTGACTGAGCAACGCCGTGATAGTTTCCTTGTCCAGTAAAGCTGTCCGTCGCCCTTCAATTATTCCCGCATTGGTACGACTAAAACCCGGGATACTGAGCTATCTGTCGTCTCCGTAATACAACCAACTCTCATGACTGGCTGAAATATCATGTTTCCAGGCGTTGGCCCCTGCCCTGAGCTGGTCAGCCTTCTGTACAATACTTCCTGCATTCTGTCATTCTGTCTTCCCAACTTTGTCTGAGGTCGGAACCACATCTGTTCCAACAACCACTCCACTATCTGTTCAGGCGTTCTGGAGTTCATCCCCCTGCAACTCTAGTTTAAACCACAACACTCTCCCTTTCTGATGACACAACGGCCCGCTGGGATACTAGTTCCACTCAAATCCAGGTGCTCATGGCAGAGGAAGTGAAGGAGCTAAGCATCGTTGGGGCGATGTGGCGCAGCATCTAGTCAGGAGTGTGTGGTGCCCCCAGTGTTCCCTCGGAAGAAAAGAAATTCTGTTCTGGTCAATTGTAGATTTCAGAGGGGGCACACGTGTAACCCCCAGGTTCGGCGGGCTGCGTTAGACTAGCGGAAGACAGTCGCCGCAGCCTCCTCCCACCACACGCCAAGCTGATGAAGTCTCGTTTGTGTCGATGCTGCGTGATGTCTGGCCCTTGTACAACTCAGTGTCGCGAAAGATCAGACGGTGCACCATATACTATTAAAGAAATGTGCGTCATAGTTCTAAACGAAAGGAAAACGGCCCATTTCAATGACTACACGGTTCTCCGTCCTTGAATTCCACATCGATTTCCTCCGATCGACGTCAAATCCCGGACCATCACTCCATGTCAATTCCATCCTGCGGTCTCCCAGTTCAACCCTCGCATGTCTTCTCTCTCTTCATCTCTCGTCCAAAAGATCGCTGATATCTCCTCTCAGACACACAAGAACGAAACAATAATTCTCGCATTCGATGACGCACTTTGCACAGCCACCGTTATTTCGCTCGTCATAACCCAGACACTGCTGCAACGGAGAAACCATTACATCATCAGTGAAACCTCACAGACCGTTACGTCGTTGTGTGTGTGTGTGTGTGTGTGTGTGTGTGTGTGTGTGTGTGTGTGTGTGTGTGTGTGTGTGTGTGTGTGTGTGTTGCAGTGACGACGACTGTCACGCCGGTGATGCAGCAGGATGAGTGTTGGTGTCACGATAAGGGAAGAGTCCGACTCAAAAGTGATGGACGACAGTGTGTTGCTGTGATGGTTGTGTCCATGTCGCAGTGCAGGAGGTGTCGGTGTCACGGTGAGGGGCGTGGTCGGTGTTCCAGTGAAAAGTTATTACGGTAGGCTGTGTGTCCGTATCAGGTGGATTTATCGGTAATAAGTTGAAGGATCTGTTGGTGGGGGTTGTGTCGGTGTCACGGTGACGGGCCCGTCAGTACCACAGTGCGGGGTGTGTTGGTGTCACAGCGAAGGGTGTTTCCGGGGAATGTTGGGAATGTGTCGTTGTTACAGTGGCTATTTTAATTTTCTGCGGTTGGGGCGTTCCGACCGGTGTTAAACTCACCATGAAGCCTCCAGCGTATACCCGTGATAATGAGGGTCGCTGCCACAACGCTGATTCACCATATGCTTTGTCTCTCCTTCTGGGTCGTTCACTGCCCATGTCGTCTGTGGAAATATCGTTCCTTGTCTTTGTCAGTCTATCATCATATTACCTGATCTAGCCACACCTGCTCTTCCCACTCTCTTCTCCACCTGGAGACGAGTGAACGTAAATCACAGACACTTCCATCTAGTGTGTGTGTGTGTGTGTGTGTGTGTGTGTGTGTGTGTGTGTGTGTGTGTGTGTGTGTGTGTGTGTGTGTGTGTGTGTGTGTGTGTGTGTGTGTGTGTGTGTGTGTGTACATATTGTGTAAATTATTTTTCATATTGATGTCCTGCATGTGTGTTTACTACCTTTCTATCTTTACAGAGTGCGAGTGTTTTATGTCCTGTGCAACTATTGGTATTGTGATTTCCAGCTTGGTCCTGGCAGTATTCATGGGGAATCATGTATTATGGAATTACAATAAAGCTTATGTGAACTGAATTGAAATGAAATTGCACTTAAATCTGAAGGGGGCAATATCCTGGCGGGGAGGTTTGTGGAGACTATTGGGGAAAGTTTAAACTAAGATTTCAGTGGGTGGGAGACCGAACTGAAGTGAGGGAGGAAAGGGAGGTTGGCTCTCAAATAGAGTGAGCTCGGAAACAGTGCGAAAGGGGGAATAAGCAGATGATAGAGAAGGGCTGCGCTCAGACCGATGATATGAGATGTGTCGATTTAATATGATGAGTTTTATGAACAAAGCGGATGAGCTCCGAGCGCGTATCCGCAATTGCAGCTATGATGTTGTGGTCATTACAGAGACTTCGATGGTTCTGGGGCAGGAATAGGATTTCGAGTGCCTAGCTTTAGATGTTTCAGAAAGGACAGGGGAGGAAGGCAAAAGAGCTGGGCTCGTTGCACTGTTGATCAGAGATAGTGTCTCGGCTGCGGAAAAGGAGGGAGTCATGGACGGGTTGTCTACGAAGTCTCCGTGTGTGGAAGTTAGGAGCGGGGGGGGGGGGGAATCAATATCTCTACTGAGTGTTTTTAATAGACCTCCCCCAATTGTAACAGGGGCATCGAGGAGCAGATAGGGAGACCGATTGCGCAAAAGGGAATTATAACAGTTCTAACTTTTAATCCTCTAATCTTTGTAAAATCAGCAAATTGGCTGATCCAATTTGCCACATTATCAACCGGATTATTGATATAGATGACAAATAACAATGGACACAGCACTAATCCCTGTGGGACACCACTAGTCACAGGCCTGCACTTAGAGAACCAATCCCTCACTACCACTCTCTGGCTTCTCCCATTGAGGCCAATGTCCAATCCAAATTACTACCTCACCATGTATACCTAGCGATGAATCTTCCTAAATAACTTCACTTGCGGCCTCGCACATACCAATCACATCCTTGCCAGAGAACAACCTGTCCCAATCTACGCGTTTTAGATCCTTTCTCATTTCTTCAAATTTGTCGTTTTTTCCAAATTAGAAATTCAACCCGAGGAGCAGATCCATCTTTATCCATGATCAAGTTGAAACTAATGGCATTATGACCACTGGAACCAAAGAGTTTCCCTGCACACATTTCCGTCACCTGCCCTAATCCATTTCCTAATAGGAGATCTAATACTGCATCCTCCCCAGCTGGTTCATCAATTGGTACAACTGTATGCTTTTTTTTGCTTCGTATGCTTTTGATAAGAACTTTTAAGTAATTATGCGGTTTTATTTACGTTTTAAAGATAGATTTGATAATTTAATGATGGCGATTGTTTTCCTTCTGTGCAAATGTTTCAGGAATATTTTGCATGTGCTTATTTTTTCCTTATCTAATATTATGTAGGTTATTTTTAATACTGAAGATCGTTTCTAATAACTCTTCTTTTCAACTCAATTGTAATGAGCTGTATGTCGGCTGTAATGAGATGTATATCCCGAAGAGGGAGACAGAGATTACTCTTTTCATTTTTACCTTCTATTCGGCAGGTGGAGTGTATAATTGTCTTTTTACGCATTCTGCGGGGCTAACGTCGATCGATATCGGCTTTTTTTTTTCCGGGCTTTGTAGGTTGGGTGTTTTCTTCCCGTTTTTCTTTTCTTTTTAAATTATTTTTAACCCCATTATTGAATTCAGGTACGTACACAAATTATTATCATTGTTGTTTTTCTCCGTCATTCACAAATACCTATCCTGACATGCGTACATAAAACATGTAACATAGAATAGTACAGCACTTTACAGGCCCTTCGACCCACAATGTTGTGCCGACGCTCAAACCCTGTCTCCCATATAACCCCACATCTTAATTTCCTCCAAATACCCGTCTAGTAGTCTCTTAAATTTCACTAGTGTATCTGCCTCCACCACTGACTCAGGCAGTGCATTCCACGCACAAACCACTCTCTCAGTGAAAAACCTTCCTCTAATATCCCCCTTGAACTTTCCTCCTCTTACCTTAAAGCCATGTCCTCTTGTACTGAGCAGTGGTGCCCTGGGAAAGAGGCGCTGGCTGTCCACTCTATCTATTCCTCTAAATATCTTGTACTCCTCTATCATGTCTCCTCCCATCCTCCTTCTCTCCAAAGAGTAAAGCCCTAGCTCCCTTAATCTCTGATCATAATCTATACTCTCTAAACCAGGCTGCATCCTGGTAAATCTCCTCTGTACCATTTCCAATTCTTCCACATCCTTCCTATAGTGAGGCGACCAGAACTGGACAAAGTTCTGCAAGTGTGGCTTAACTAGAGTTTTAAAGGAGCTGCATCATTACATCTCGTCTCTTGAACTCTATCCCTTGACTTCTGAAAGCTAAAACCCCATAAGCTTTCTTAACTACCCTATCTACCTGTGAGGCAACTTTCAGGGTTCTCTGGACATGCACCCCAGATTCCTCTGCTCCTCCACACTACCAGGTATGTTGCCATTTACTTTGTACTCTGCCTTGGAGTTTGTCCTTCCAAAGTGTACCACCTCACACTTCTCCGGATTGAACCCCATCTGCCACTTCTCAGCCCACTTCTTCATCCTTTCAATGTCTCACTGCAATCTTCAACAATCCTCTACACTATCTACAACACCACCAACCTGTATGTCCTCTGAAAACTTGCCAACCCACACTTGTACCCCCACATCCAGGTCGTTAATAAAAATCACAAAAAGTAGAGGTCCCAGAAAAGATCCTTGTGGGACACCACTAGTCACAACCCTCCAATCTGAATGTACTCCCTCCATCACGACCCTCTGCATTCTGCAGGCAAGCCAATTCTGAATCCACCTGTCCAAACTTCAAAGGCTGTTGGGCTGGTGAATGCGTATGCGTGGCTGGGCGAGGTAAGGCTGCGGAGTTTTAGGTGGTGAGGTTTGAGGTGCTATGGCGGATACACTCGTATGGTGAAGCCAGGTTAATCTGGCCCATGCCTTTCACTAACGTGCTCCGATACCAGTTGATTCAATGAACCGGGTGTGCAGTGGGACACATCATCTGTAATGCATCCCCGGATCATTGACTGTTTCGTGTCTTTAGTCATTAGAGATCTTCCCAAGGTGGCCCAGACAGGGCTGAACAGACCAGGCTTGTGTTTTTCCCATGGACCAGGATAATGAGAGGCATGTAATTCTGAGGGTAATTATATCTTTAATCATCATTACCTATCGTCCGTATGTTTGGGATTGCATGGGTTAAATTGACAGTGTTTAGTGGGCATTCAGTATCACTGCACCTGCGCTCAGCAGTGACTTGTTTTCTGTGGCTCCATCTTGAGTTAAACTTACTGCTTCTCTCTCGACTTTTGGTTATCTGGGCTTTTTTTTGCCATTTCTAAGTAAGGTAAATGTTTGATGCAGATTAGTGGGCCGAAGGGCCTGTATTGTGCTGCAGGTTTTCTATGTTTCTGTCACATTAAAATTGGCCTTTCTCCAAATTAGAATCTCAACCCACTGACGAGACCGGTTAAATTTTGGCAAACAATGCTGGAGCCGCGCAGCAGGACCGGTCAGGATTTATGTGACGTAGTAAGCAGCTGACGTTTCGTGCAAGAACAATCAGCATGACCGGAAAAAAAAGATCAAAAGTTCGGAGAAAAACTATTTATTCCTCATGGTAGCCCCGAAGATCCTGAATGGATCTAAGAAATTTAGAGGGCTATGGGAAACGCCTATGTAGTTCTAAGGTGGGTACATGCTTGGCACAGCTTTGTGGGCCGAGGGGCCTGTATTGTGCTGAAGGTTTTCTATGTATCGATAACATTAAAATTGGAACTTCTCCAACTTAGAATTTCAACCCACGGATCAGAAATGTTTTTCTGTATAAAATGCTGGCGCAGCTCATCATGCCCAGGCAGGATCTTTGCCAAGTAGTAAGCAGCTGAGGGTTCGGGCTAAGATCCGTCATCAAGACTGGAACAAATAATATCAAAAGTTACAGCAAGACAATGAGAGAGGGGTACAAGATGTGCAAAGCGGTGGGTGATAGGGAACCCAAGGAGATGGGGAAAGGTGTATTCAAGAGATGGAAGTTGCTAGAAGTAAGTGTTGAAGTGCTGCAGAAGGGGCTATCTGATAGGAGAGGGCTGAAGAGCATGGAACGTGGGGATGTGGGTGGACCCCAGGGGTATGTGATGTTCAGGGTCACAGAATTGATGAGAGGGGGAAATGGTAACTGTAAAGTGGGAACAATTACCGGAAGTTCGAGGTATCGCTGTTGTCATGTTTGTATTTGATCGTTGATTTCTGGAGTTGCAGTAATTGCCTCCTTTGGCCTTAAGCGTGGATTTCCCTCATCGGCCGGTTTCTCATCGATCTTTCTGCATGAGAACATTCAAAGGAATGGCACTGTGGCCAGTGGGTGCAAAATGTTCCCCTACACAAAATTCTGTCATTTTGCAGTCTCTTTCCCTAATAGCAGATCGGCACTCTAATCGGGATTTACACTTTGTGATGAGGTAAACCTTTTTCAACACATTTGCAAACACAGTCTCATCTATTCCTGTTTCGGTAGGGGACTCCGAGTGAATATATTGAAAGTTGAAACCCCCTACTATAAAAACGTTATGTTTGTAAAATATTTGACCTCTTGACAAATCTATTCCTCCAAGTCTCTTGGAATTTTGTGTCGTCAGTAACTTAGCCCCATTAAAATGGTCACACCTTTCTTATTTCTCACTTGCACCCATTTCACCACACCAGAAGAGCTTTTCAGTCTGTCCTGATGGAGCACGGCCATCCCAATTTCCCTGATTAGCAATGCCACACATCCCTGTTTAGTCCCTCACGGTCTGTCTCATGAAATACAACAGAACCTCCGAAAACTGACCTGTCTGTTGAGTAAATACAGAAGATAAAATATTTAGGGTCTTCCACCATTTATTTTGACTCTCCAAATGCAATAGCTTTCTTATCTTCCAGAGAACCAAAATTGTCACTAACAACGTAGATCCGGCATTTTAGCTAATTCACCTTTCCAACGTCCATTCTGAAGGTCAGGCCACTATTTACACCATGCTTAACCGTTTGATTCTTGATTGCATTATAAGAATTCTTAAAACAGTAGTTATAATGTGTGACTTCAATCTACATGTAGATTTGTTGAAACAAATTGGTAAGGGTGCTGAGTAATAGGATTTCTTGGATTGTATGCGGGATGGTTTTCTGAACCAACATGTCGGGGTACCAACTGGAGGGTAGGCCATTCTAGATTGGGTATTGTGCAATGGGGAAGGTTTATTTAGCAATCTTGTAATACGTGGCCCCTTGGGTAAGAGTGACCATAATATGGTGGATTCTTCATTCCGATGGAGAGTGACATAGTTAATTCAGAAACAAAGGTTCTGAACTTAAAGAAGGGTAACTTTGAAGGTATGAGACGTGAATTAGCTAAGATAGACTGGCAAATGATACTTAAAGGGTTGACGGTGGATATGCAATGGCAAGCGTTTAAAGATCGCATGGAAGAACTACAACAATAGTTCATCCCAGTTTGGCAAAAGAATAAACCAGGGAAGTTGGTGCACCCGTGGCTGACAAGTGAAATTAGAGATAGTATCAAGTCCAAAGAAGAAACATATAAATTAGCCAGAAGAAGCGGCACACCTGAGGACTGGGAGAAAGTCAGTGTCCAGCAGAGGAGGACAAAGGGCTGAATTAAGAAAGGGAAAAAAGATTATGAGAGAAAGCTGGCAGCAAACATAAAAACTGCAAAAGTTTTTATAGATATGTGAAAAGAAAAAGATTGGTCAAGACAAATGTAGGTCCTTTACAGTCAGAAACAGGTGAATTGATCACAGGGAACAAAGACATGGTAGACCAATTGAATAACTACTTTGGTTCTGTCTTCACTAAGGAGGACATAAATAATCTTCCGGAAATAGTAGGGGACAGAGTGTCTAGTGAGATGGAGGAATTGAGGGAAATACATGTTAGTAGGGAAGTGGTGGTAGGTAAATTGAAGGGATCAAAAGGCAGATAAATCCCCAGGGCCAGATGGTCTGCATCCCAGAGTGCTTAAAGAAGTAACCCTAGAAATAGTGGATGCATTAGTGATAATTTTTCAAAACTCCTTGGATTCTGGATTAGTTCCTGAGGATTGGAGGGTGGCTAATGTAACCTCACTTTTTAAAAAAGGATGGAAAGGGAAACCGGGGAATGATAGACCGGTTAGCCAGACATCAGTGGTGGGGAAAATGCTAGAGTCGGTTATCAAAGATGTGATAACAGCACATTTGGAAAGAGGTGAAATCATCGGACAAAGTCAGCATGGATTTGTGAAAGGAACGTTATGTCTGACGAATCTTCTAGAATTGTTTGAAGATGTAACTAGTAGAGTGGATTGGGGAGAGCCAGTGGATGTGGTATATTTAGATTTTCAAAAGGTTTTTGACAAGGTCCCACACAGGAGATTAGTGTGTAAACTTAAAGCACACCACAACATATGGTATGGTATTGATGTGGATAGATAATTGGTTGGCAGACAGGAAGCAAAGAGTGGGAGTAAACGGGACCTTTTTTCGAATGGCAGGCAGTGACTAGTGGGATACTACAAGGCTCAGTGGTGGGACCCCAGATGCTTACAATACATATTAATGATTTAGCCGAGTTAATTAAATGCAACTTCTCCAAGTTTGCGGATGACACGAAGCTGGGCGGCGGTGTTAGATGTGAGGAGGATGCTAAGAGGATGCAGGGTGACTTGGATAGGTCAGGTGTGTGGGCAAATTCATGGCAGATGCAATTTTATGTGGATAAATGTGAGGTTATCCACTTTGGTTGCAAGAAAAGGAAAACAGATTATTATCTAAACCGTGGACGATAAGGACAAGGGGAGGTGCAACGAGACCTGGGTGTCATTGTACACCAGTCATTGAAGGAGGCCGTGCAGGTATAGCAGGTGGTGAAAAAGGCAAATTGTATGTTGGCATTCATAGCAAAAAGATTTGAGTACAGCAGCAGGGAAGTTCTAAGGCAGTTATACAAGGCCTTGGTGAGACCGCACCTAGAGTATCGTGTGCAGCTTTGGTCCCCTAATCTGAGAAAATACATTCTTGCCATAGAGGGAATACAAAGAAGGTTCACCAGATTGATTCCTGGGATGGCAGGACTTTCATTTGAAGAAAGACTGGATCGACTAGACTTATACTCACTGGAAAGTAGAAGATTGAGGTGATCTTATTGAAACGTATACAATTCTAAAGGGTTTGGACAGGCTGGATGCAGGAAGATTGTTTCCGATGTTAGGGAAGTCCAGAACGGGGGGTCACAGTTTAAGGATAAAGGGGAAGCCTTTTTGGATCGAGATGAGGAGAAACTTCTTCACACAGAGAGTGGTTAATCTGTGGAATTATCTGCCACAGGAAACAGTTGAGGCCGGTTCATTGGCTATATTTCAGAAGAGGTTAGATAAGGCCCATGTTGCTAAAGGGATCAGGGGGTATGGAGAGAAAGCAGGTACAGGGTTCTGAGTTGGATGATCAGCCATGATCATACTGAATGGCAGTGCAGGCTCGATGGGCCGAATGCCCAACTCCTGCACATATTTCCTATGTTTCTATGCTGTGTCTGTGAGTGTGCGGCGGGGTGGAGAGAGGAGAGAGATTAGAGTTCGATGCGTCTCTCAGACAGAGCGGACGAGAGGCTCCCGTTGACTCCGGGCATTGACCAGAACTTCGCCTGACTTTCCCGGGTCGGAGTGTGTCTGAACTCCCTACCCTTGCACGCTGAGTTCCCTCCGTTCCTCGACACGACACCCCCCGTTCGCGGCGTTTGTCGGGCACTTGCGCCCCGGTGTCCCCCACTCCCCGGCGCTCGTAACTCTCCACAATTCAGTGCGTTCCCTGTATTGTGAACAGAGGCCCTTCTGTCTCCCGACACTGTTAACAGTCCGAGTCCCAACTCTGTGCGCTGAGACCTGTCATCTGAGTTAAATCTGCCTTCAACATCATCCGCCATGCACGATGTGTGTGAATCTACTTTTGTGCACCGATGTCCCGCTGACCCTTGACCCTCCATGTGAGTGACCATGACGCGACCTCAGAACTACCTCGGCTTTCCCGCAGCCCTCTATTTTTCTAAGCTCCATGTAGACATCCAGGAGTCTCCTGAAAGACCCTACCGTTTCGGCCTCCAACTCCACCGCCGGCAGCCCATTCCACGCACTCATCACACTCTGCGTAAAAAAAGCTTACCCCCGACATCTCCTCTGTACCTACTTCCAAGCACCTTTTAAAACTGTGCCCTCTAGTGCTGGCCATTTCAGCCCTGGGGACAAGCCTCTGTCTATCCACACGATCAATGCCTCTAATCATCTTGTACAACTCTATCAGGTCACCTCTCATCCTCCGTCGCTCCAAGGAGAAAAGATCAACCTATTCTCATAAGGCATGCTCCCAAATCCAGGCAACATCCTTGTAAATCTCCTCTGCACCCTTTCTAAGGTTTCCACATCCTTCCTGTAGTGATGTGACCAGAACTGAGCACAGTACTCCAAGTGGGGTCTGTCCAGGGTCCTATATAGCTGTAAAATTACCTCTTGGCTCCTAAAATGCAATTCCACGATCGATGAAGGCCAACACAGTGTGTGCCTTCTTAACCACAGAGTCAACCTGCTCAGCTGCTTTGAGCGTCCTATGGACTCGGACCTAAATACTATTAATACTATATTCTGCAATCATATTGACCTACCAAAATGAACCATTTCACACTTCTCTGGGTTGAACTCCATCTGCCACTTCTCAGCCCAGTTTTGCATCCTATCGATGTCCCGTTGTAACCTCTGACAGACCTCCACACTATCCACAACACCTGGAAACTTTGTGTCATCAGAAAACCTACAAACCCATCCCTCCACTTCCTCATCCAGGTCAGTTATAAATATCACGATTAGTCAGCAGTCCCAGCTGCATCCCAAAGGGATTATAGACCCTTCCCCATCTACTTGCCAAAGCTTTACTAAACCCAATATGGCGTAGTTGTACAGTTGTCCTAAACCTTTTCTCACCCGCCCGGAATACGCCCATAAAATTTTGGGAGTAGGCATACGGAAAGGAGAGAGAGGGGAAGGAGGGAGAGGGAGAGATGGACAGTGGAAAAGGGGAGAGTGGGGTAGGAGAGAGAGTGGATATGGGAGATAGACGAAGGGAAAGGGGAGAGTTGGAAAGGAGGGAGAGTGGAGAGGGATAGATGGACAGAGGGAAAGGGAAGAGTGGTGAAGGAGGGAGAGTGGAGAGGGAGAGATGGACAGAGGGAAAGGGAAGAGTGGTGAAGGAGGGAGAGTGGAGAGGGAGAGATGGACAGAGGGAAAGGGAAGAGTTGGGAAGGACGGAGATTGGAGAGGCAGAGATGGACAGAGGGAAAGGGAAGAGTGGGGAAGGAGAGAGAGTGGTTAGGGAGAGATGGACAAGGGAAAGTGGGGAGTGAAAAAAGAGGGAGAGTGGATAGGGAGAAATAGACAGAGGGAAAAGGGAGAGTGGGGAAGGAGGGAGTGGAGAGGGAGAGATGGACAGAGGGAAAGGGGAGAGTGGGGAAGGAGGAAGGGTGGAGAGGGCGAGATGGACAGAGGGAAACGGGACAGTGAGGAAGGAGGGAGAGTGGATAGGGAGAGATAGAGAGAGGGAAACTGGAGAGTGGGAAAGGAGGGAGAGTGGAGAGGGAGAGATGGGTTAACGTAGGAGAGAGGGGATGAAAGGCAAAGGGAGTGGAAGAAAGGAAAAGGAAGAAAGGAAAAGGAAGAGAGGGGAGATGAAAGGGATGGGGGAGGGGTAAGCCGGTAGGTTGAGTTGCTGGAGGGGAGAGATGTAGAGTGGGGAGACGGGGGGGGGGGTAAAGCGCAAGGGGAAGCAGGGCAGAGAAGGAGAGAGTTCGAAAGAGAGGGTTGAAAGGGAGTGAATGGTGTAGAAGGGTGACGGGCCAGAAAGAAAGCGAGAAGGGGAGCCGGGCGGTTGAAAGAATAGTGGAGAAAGAGACGAGAGAGGAAGGAAGGTGAAGGAGAGAAGATGGGTAGAGAGGGATGGAGAGGAAGAAGAGGGGAGGAAGTGAGCGGTGGTAAGGATAAAGGGAGAAGTCGAGCGGAGAGGGAGGGGTGTAATTCACAACCCACATGGGGTGGGTGGAATGCCGGTGACCTCTGTCCGTTAACAAAATCACCCCTCATCCCTCCTCCTTCCTCCCCTCTCCACGTCCTCTCCTCCATCATCAGCCCCGGAATTCCCTCCACACTCCTTCACCCCTCAGTCCCCTTCCCGTCCACCCCTCCCGTCTGCCGCTGGCCCCCTCCCCGACTTCCCAGGCAATTCCCCGCCGACAAGCCCCTCCAGCTCCCCCTGGCAGCGAGAGGGGCAACAACTGCGGAACCCCCTTTTGTCCCGATTACGCCCTCCCAGTAACGGAACCCTCCTCTCTCCAATGCGCACCCATCCCTAACCCCGCCCCATCCCTCTCCGCCCACTCGGCAGGTCAGGCGGAGCCCGTGGAGTGGAATAAACAGTCGACGATCCGGCTGAAACTGTTCAGCAGTACATCTTTATTTGCGAGTAACTTTCCGGAAGGCCGGGGGTCTCTCTGGAAACCGTCTGAGAGAGCAGGGCGCCGGAGATTCCTTGGGGTTCAGTGGGGCCTGCAGCAGTGGAGACCGGGTCCGGGGCAGTAAGCGGTGATGATGGGGTCCGTGGCATTCAGCAGCACACTTTCCTTTCAGGCTCCTACAACGCCTTACATGGTTGGACCTGCTGTTTTCAGATCCTCTGGGAGAGATTGGAGAGAGGTAGTCAGTGGGAGAGAGAGAGAGAAGAGAGAGAGGAGAGAGGAGAGAGCGAGAGAGAGAGAGATGAGAGAGAGAGAGAGAGAGAGAGAGAGAGAGAGGAGAGAGAGAGAGAGAGAGAGAGAGAGAGAGAGAGAGAGAGAGAGAGAGAGGAGAGAGAGAGAGAGAGAGGGACTTTGAGTGGGAGGGATGGTGAGGAAAGACGACGAGGGATGGGGAAAGCGCACGATGGATTGTGGGAGTCAGGGCAAGGGAAGAAGGGAGAGGGAGAATGAGGGGGGAGGGGGAGTGGGCAGTGAGAGATGGAGGAGGCAAGTAGGGGAGAGCGAGGGAGCAATAAAGTGTGCCGAGAGGAGTGAGTGCGAGAGAGAGTGGGGTAGGAATGGGAGGGGGACGAAAGGAGTGAGTGAGAAAAGTGCGAAGGGTAGGAATGGGGGGAGGGGAAGTGAGTGAGTCAGAGAGAGTGGAGGTAGGACTGGAGGGGACGTGAAGTGCTTGAGAGAGAGTGAGGTTCAGAGAGTGGTGGTTAGGACTGGGAGGGGATGAAAGGAGTGAGTGAGGGAGAAAGAGTGGGGGTAGGACTGGAGGGGACGAGTGGAGTGAGTGATAGAGAGTGGGGGTAGGACGGAGGGGACGAGAGGAGTGAGTGAGCGAGTGAGTGTGGGTAGGTCTGTAATGGGATGAGAAAAGTGAGTGAGAGAGAAAGAGTGTGGGTAGGACTAGAGGGGGACGGGTGGAGTGAGAGAGAGAGTGGGGATAGGATTGGGAGGGGACGAGAGGAGTGAATGTGAGAGAGAGTGAGGGTAGGACGGAGTGGAAGAGAGGAGTGAGTGAGAAAGAGATTGAGGGGTATGACTGGGATGGGACGAGAGGAGTGAGTGAGTGAGGGAGAGTGTGGGGGTTAGGGCTGGGAGGGGACGAGAGGAGTGAGTGAGAGATAGAGTGGGGAGTAGGACAGGGAGGGGAGGAGAGTAGTGAGTGAGTGAGCGTAGGGGGGTAGGAATGGGAGGGGGACGAGTGGAGTGTGAGAGAGTGGGGGTAGGACTGGGAGGTGACGAGAGGAGTGAGTGAGAAAAGAGTGACTGGTAGGACATGAGGTAACGAGAGGAGTGAGTGAGTGAGTGAGTGAGGAGAGAGTAGAGGTTAGGACTGGGAGGGGTCGAGAGGAGTGAGTGAGAGAGAGGGGGTAGGACTGGGTGGGGACGAGAGGAGTGAGTGAGTGCGAGAGAGAGTGGGAAGATCGGGAGGGGCGAGAGAGGGTGAGAAAGTCATAAAGGAAAGTACAACACAACACAGGCCCTTCGGCCCACACAGTCCATGCCGAACCATTTAACGCGCCTGCTTCCTTCGATCTGCCCCGGGACCATCACCCTCCAGACCCCTGCCAACCGTGTACCGATACAAATGTCCCTTAAACTTCCAAATCAGGCTGGCACGCAGTGCTGGCGCCGGCGATCTTTCCCTCAATCTGTCGGCCATCTGAGTGAAGAAAATTCCCTCCAGCTCGCATTTACCCAGACTATACCCTCATCATCCTGTACACCCCCCCCCCAAATACCCTCTCAATCTCCTACCTTCCGAGGAATAAAGGTGACATTTATACAATCTGACCTGCTTCAGTGTTGTGGTTTTGTGTCATAATCCGGATTTCATTAGGGATCTTAAGTTAAAGGAACCCTCAGGGATCGGCGATCATAATAGGATTGAATTCACACTGCAGTCTGAGAGGGAGAACCGTAAATCGGATGTACCAGTATCGTATTTGAATGAAGGGAATTCAGAGGCAGGAGATGGGTCGTCATTGGAGAGAGTGCAGAGCAGGTTCACGGGGAAGATTCAGGGAATGAACGGGTTGACACATGAGGAGCGTTTGGCAGCTTTGAGCCCGGACTCACTGGAATTTAGAAGAATATGGAGAGGTGGGTGTGTCTCGCATTGAAACCGACTGAAAAGGACTAGATAGGGTGGATCTGCAAAACTAAGGGGGCATAGCCTCGAAACTGAGGGAGGACCCTTCAGAAAAAAGGAGGAATTTCCTTTAGGCAGAGGATAGTGAATCTGACGAACGCGGTGCCACAGCGGTTGTGGAGGCCAATGCCGTGTGAATACTCAAAGCAGAAATTGGTAGTTCCCTGATCGGTCAGGGCACCAAAGGATATGGCGACAAGGCAGGTATACGTGGTTGAGTGGAAACCGCGATCAGAAATGGCGGAGTGGTGCAGCAGAGGCGACGGTCTGAGCGGCCTAACTCTACTGGTGTGTCTTATGGCCTCTCAGTCTCCATCTTTTCAGCGGCCATCTACTGCGGCGTAATTAATAACTTAATAAGTCCTATCTCCCCATTATCTTTCTCTGACCCGCCACAGCTCCCATGCCCCAGACCCTCTCCACCTCACCCTCCCCTCGCTGCCCGGAGCGAGGGTCCCGACACGCGAGAAGCCAAAATTGAGGCAAGAACTTACTGTTGACAGTAAGCGAGCACCAACAGGATGGAGAGGAGGGCGAAGGCTTTCACGGAAGGAGTCATGTTGGAAGTTGCCCGAGGATGCAGATCGTTCAGGAACGCCTGTTCACGCAAGAATAAGCTTCCCCCGAGACTGCCGGCGTATTTATGTGGTGTGATGCCACTGGACACGTCATCAAAGACACGATCAGAGGCTCGGGGCGCTGGGAAGGAGGTGCTCCGGAGGGCGGTGCCCGTCCTTGTTCACTCCACAATGCGGAGACGTGTCGTCAAATTCTGTTGCCGTTCCACAGACGTTCAGGAGACAGGCTGACAACGCACGGCTGATTCATATGTGGTGTCTGTGAGTGAGCGGCAGGGCGGAGAGAGGAGAGGGATTAGAGTTCGATGCGTCTCTCAGTGGGAGCGGACGAGAGGCTCCCGTTGACTCCGGGCATTGGCCAGAACGTCGCCTGATTTAGAAACATAGAAAACCCTACAGCGCAATACAGGCACTTTAACGCACAAAGCTGTGCCCAAAACGTCTTTATCTTAGAAATAGCCTAGGGTTACCTATAGCATTTATTTTTCTATGCTCCATGTACCTGTCCAGTAGTCTCTTAAAAGACCCTATCGTATCCCCCCGAAACCAACGTCGCCGGCAGCCCATTCCACACACTCACCACTCTCTGAGTAAGAAAACTTACCCCTGACATCTCCGCTGTACCTGCTCCCCAGCACCGTAAACCTGTGTCCTCTTCTGGCAACCATTTCAACCCTGGGGAAAAAAGCCTCTGACTATCCACACGACCGATGCCTCTCATAACATCATACAGCTCTATCAGGTCACCTCTCATTCTCCGAGAAAAGGCCGAGTTCACTCAACCTATTCTCGTAAGGCACTCTCCCCAATCCAGGCAACATCCTTGTAAATCTACTCCGCACCCTTTCTATGGTTTCCACGTTCTTCCTGTAGTGAGGTGACCAGACTGAGCACAGTTCTCCAAGTGAGATCTGACCAGGGTCCTAGATAGCTGCAACATTACCTCTCGGCTCCTAAATTCAATTCCACGATCGATGTTGGGATTAGACAGAGGGAAAGGGGAGAGTGGGGAAGGAGGGAGTGTGGAGAGGGAGAGTTAGACAGAGGGAATGGGCAGAGTGGAGAAGGAGGGAAAGATGGACAGAGGGAAAGGGGAGAGTGGGGAAGGAGGGAGATAGTGGGGGTTCCGTGTCCTTACTGAAAGGGGGGGGGGGTGGGACACACCTCTATTTCCCTTAATCGGGAGAGTGAGAGTGAGCCGGCGGTATGTCGAATAGCAGGTGAATGAGTAGTCACGTCACTTTTAATTGTCATTTCGATCATAACGGTTGGCACAGTACACAGTAAGAACGAGACAACGTTTTTCAGGACCATGGTGTTACATGACACAGTACAAAAACTAGACTGAACTACGTAAAGACAACACAGAAAAAAAACTACACTAGACTACAGACCTACCCAGGACTACATAAAGTGAACAAAACTGCAGGCATTACCATAAATAATAAACAGGACAATAGGTCAGTAAGTTGGTGTCAGTCCAGGCTCTGGGTATTGAGGAGTTTGGGTACAGTTCTGGTTACCGAATTATAGGAAAGATGTCAACAAAATACAGAGAGTACAGAGGAGATTTACAAGAATGTTACTTGGGTTTCAGCACCTAAGTCACAGGGAAACGTTGAACAAGTTAGGTCTTTATTCTTTGATAAAGAATACCTGATAGAGATATTTAAAATTATGAGGGGTATAGATAGAGTTAACGTGGATAGGCGTTTTACATTGAGAGTAGGGGAGATTCAAACAAGAGGACATGAGTTGAGATTTAGGGAGCAAAAGTTTAGGGTTAACACGAGGGGGACTTCCTTTACTCAGCGAGTGGTAGCTGTGTGGAACGAGCTTCCAGTAGAAGTGGTAGAGGCATGTTCGGTATTGTCATTTAAAGTAAAATCGGATAGGTATATGGACAGGAAAGGAATGGAGGGTTATGGGCTGAGTGCAGGTCGGTGGGACTTGGTGAGAGAAACCGTTCGGCATGGACTAGAACGTCCGAGATGGCCTGTTTCCATACTGTAATTGTTATATGCTTATACTGACAGTGCGGGTCCTGCCTCTGTGCGCCGAGACTTGTAACCTGAGTTAAATCTGCCTTCAGCATCATTCGCCATGCATGATTTGTGTGAATGTGTGTGTGTGTGTGTGTGTGTGTGTGTGTGTGTGTGTGTGTGTGTGTGTGTGTGTGTGTGTGTGTCCCACCATTCTGCACCGTTTCATACCTGTTGGGACGTGTCATCACGTGACCTCACACCGGCGGGGAAATTACTTCACCCCCACCATCACAAGACCATTACATCATCCTCACCAGACAACCAATTACATCATGGTCATAAGACAGTCGCAAGATCACCACGTGGCTTGTGACACAGTAAACTGCAAGAGCTGGGCGTTAATGCTCTCTTGCCAAGACAAGTCAAGTCACTTTTATTGTCATTTCGACCATAACTGCTGGTACAGTGCGCAGTAAAAACGACACAACGTTTTTCAGGACCATGCTGTTAGATAACACAGTAAAAAACTAGACTGAACTACGTAAAAACAGCACAGGAAAAAACTACACTAGACTACAGATCTACCCAGGACTGCATAAAATGCACAAAACAGTGCAGGCATTACAATGAACAATAAACAGTACGATATTTCAGTAAGTTGGTGTCAGTCCAGGCTTCGGGTATTGAGGAGTCTGATAGCTTGGGGGAAGAAACTGTTACAGCGTCTGGTCGTGAAAGCCCAATTGCTTCGGAGCCTTTTCCCAGATGGCAGGAGGGAGAAGAGTTTGTATGAGGGGTGCGTGAAGTCCTTCATAATGCTGTTTCCTTTGCGGATTTAGCGTTTCGAGTAAATGTCCGTGACGGCGGGAAGCGAGACCCCGGTGATCTTCTCAGCTGACCTCACAATACACTGCAGGGTCTTGCGATCTGAGACGGTGCAATTTACGAACCAGGCAGTGACGCAGCTGCTCAGGAAGCTCTCGAAACATCCCCTGTAGAATGTGATGAGGATGTGGGGGGTGGTGGGAGATGGACTTTCCTCAGCCTTCGCCGAAAGTAGAGACGCTGCTGGGCTTTCTTTGCTGAGGAGATGGTGTTGTCGGAACGGGTAAAATTCTCCGACATGCGAACACTTTTGTTTTGTTCACATTCAGAGACAGGTTGTTGGCTCTGCACGTGAGATGGTGCAGAACTCCCCAGAACCCTCCAAATAACCACCCCCACTTGCACAGCAGCAGAAAAGCTCTTCTCACCCACTCCAGCAAAAATCATAGCACCCCACCGAGCTCTCGTTTGCAGCCTATCATAAATAAGGACACAGACTTGCAGAACCCCAAATTCTACTCATTCACCCGGTATTCGACATACCACAGTCTCGCTCTCTCCCTAATAAGGGGAAAAGAGTGTTCCCCTTTTCAATAAAGACACAGACTTGTAATACACCAACTGATTGGAAAGCTGAGCCTGCTGGGCCTGAACACCTCCCTCTGTAACTGGATCCTTGATAGAGGTAATTAAAATTATGAGGGGGATAGATAGAGTTGATATGGATAGTCTTTTTCCATTGATACGAGGGGAGATTCAAACAAGAGGACATGAGTTGGAAGTTCGGGGGCAAACGTTTAGGGATAACTCGAGGGGGAATTTCTTTACTCAGAGAGTGGTGGCTGTGTGGAACGAGCTTCCAATAGAAGTGGTAGAGGCAGGTCCGGCATTGTCGTTTAAAGTAAAATTGGATAGGTATGTGGACAGGAAAGGAATGGAGGGTTATGGGCTGAGGGCAGGTTGGTGGGTCTAGGTGAGAGTAAGCTTTCGGCAGGGTATAGAAGGGCTGAGATGTCCTGTTTCCGGGCTGCAATTGTTATATGCTTATACTGACAGTGCGAGTCCTGCTTCTGTGCGCCGAGACTTGTAACCTGTGTTAAATCTGCCTTCAGCATCATCCGCCATGCATGATGTGTGCCAATGTGAGTGTGTGTGTGTATGTGTGTGTGTGTGTGAGTGTGTGTGTGTTTGTGTGTGAGTGTGCCCACACATCTGCACCGATGTCACGCTGACCCACGACGTTCCCCACCATTCACTCCCTGTGAGTGACTACTATACGCCAAGGCGTCTACCTCCCTGGTCACTCCACACCTCTCTCTGTGTCTGTCCAACCCTTCTACATCCAAGTCCCTCTGCCCCTCGATTCTTCTCACCATCCTCTCTCAGCATTTTTTTTGCCTTGTAGGAGCCCTTGAAATAACTTTTGGATCTCAGGGAATCCCTGCGTTTAAAAAAAAAGTATTACATCTCGAGCTCCCGGTACGTGAGCGTGATCAGCAAGTTGTGCATCGAATTATCAGCGCACTTTTTATTAGATAATGAGTTTTAGCCCACTTTCCTTTAAAACAAAGCGATAGTTATGTTCAGCAAAATTTTTTGCAATCCCGATTTTTCTCTATTTCCTGAATTTTACAAACTCTTAAGGCCAGCGTAATAAATATGTGTGTGTGTGTGTGTGTGTGTGTGTGTGTGTGTGTGTGTGTGTGTGTGTGTGTGTGTGTGTGTGTGTGTGTGTGTGTGTGTGTGTGTGTGTGTGCGCGCAGAGAGCTGGGGATTTCTGGCGCCGACTGTCTGGGCACAGAGATCAGGAAAAAAGAATGACGCAACAAGACTTTTAACTTCGTACATCAGCGGCTACTTTGTCATGAATCCCCTTCTGCTGTGAAATGGGGACAGCACGTTTTCCCTGCTGAGGGTGGGAGAGGCTGCGTAACGTCGAGATAGCGGATGAACGAGTAGCCTTTAGAGTAGCCTTTAGAGTGAAATGGAGACACCATTTTCTCCCTTATTCGGCAGAGAGAGTGAGAGAGACGGTGGTATCGCGAATACTGGGTGAATGAGGCGTCTTGGAGGTACTGCGTGCGTGTCCTTACTGAAAGGGGGTGACAACTCTATTTCCCTTATTCGGGAGAGAGAGAGAGTGAGCCAGCGGTATGTCGAATAACAGGTGAATGAGTCGTCAAGTCATCTTCTATTGTCATTTCGACTATAACTGCTGGTACAGTGCACAGTAAAAACGAGACAACGTTCTTCAGCACCATGGTGTTACATGACACAGTGCAAAAACTAAACTGAACTACGTAAACATAACACAGACCGAGCTACACTAGACTACAGACCTACCCAGGACTGCATACATTGCACAATACAGTGCAGGCATTACAATAAATAATAAACAAGACAATAGGGCTGTAAGTTGTCAGTCCAGGCTCTGGGTATAGAGGAGTCTGATAGCATGCGGGGAAGAAACTGTTACAGAGTCTGGTCGAGAGAGCCCGAATGCTTCGGAGCCTAAACCCAGACGGCAGGAGGGAGAAGAGTTTGTAGGAGGGGTGTGTGTGGCCATTAATAATGCTGCTTGCTTTGCGGATGCAGCGTGTATGTAAACGTCCGTGATGGCGGAGAATGGAGACCCCGGTGATCTCAGCTGACCTCACTATCCTCTACAGGATCTTGCGATCTGAGACTATGCAATTTCCGAACCAGGCACTGACGTGCTCTCGATACAACCCCTGTAGAATGTGATGAGGATGGGGGGTGTGATGGGAGATAGACTTTCCTCAGCCTTCGCCGAAATTAGAGACGCTGCTGGGCTTTCTTTGCTGTGGAGCTGGTGTTGAGGGACCGGGTGAACTTTTCCAACAGGCGAACACCTTTGTTCTGTTCACATTCAGAGACAGGTTGTTGGCTCTGCACGTGAGATGGTGCAGAACTGCACAGACCCCTCCAAATAACCACCCCCACTTGCACAGCAGCAGAAAAGCTCTTCTCACCCCCTCCAGCAAAAATCATCGCACCCTCACCGTGCTCTCAAGTGTGCAGCCAATCATAAATAAGGACACAGACGTACAGAACCCCAAATTCTACTCATTCACCCGGTATTCGAAATACCACAGGCTCGCTCTCTCCCTAATAAGGGGAAAAGAGTGTTCCCCGTTTCAATAAAGACACAGACTTGTAGTACACCAACTGTTCAGAAAGCTGAGCCTACTGGGCCAGAACACCTTCACTCTGCATCTGGATCCTTGATAGAGGTGTTTAAATTTATGAGGGCGACAGATAAGTGTTGACATGGATAGTCTTTTTGCACTGAGACTAGGGGAGATTCAAACAAGAGGATATGAGTTGGGAGTTAGGGGGCAAAAGATTAGGGATAACACGAGGTAGAATTTCTTTACTCAGAGAGTGGTAGCTGTGTGGAACGAGCTTCCAGGAGAATTGTTAGAGGCAGTTTCGGTATTATCATTTAAAGTAAAATTGGATAGGTATATTGACAGGAATGGAATGGAGGGTTATGGGCTGAGTGGAGGTCGGTGGGTCTACGAGAGCGTTAGCGTTTGGCACAGACTAGAGCGGCCGAGATGTCCTGTTTTCGGGCTGTAATTGTTAAATGGTTATACTGTTCCGAGTACAGATACAAAGCCAAATGAAATGAAGTTGGCATCTAACCAGAAATGCTATTGGCCTCTAACCAGGAATGCAGAGAATGTGTGTGTGTGTGTGTGCGTGTGTGTGTGTGCGTGTGTGTGTGTGTGTGTGTGTGTGTGTGTGTGTGTGTGTGTGTGTGTGTGTGTGTGTGTGCGTGCGTGTGTGCGTGCGTGTGTGCCTGTGTGTGTGTCTGTGTGCGTGCAGAGAGCTGGAGATTTCTGGCGCCGACTGTCTGGGCACAGAGCTCAGGAAAAAAAAAATGACGCAACGATACCTTTAACATCGTACATCAGCGGGGACTTTGTTATGACTACCCTTCTGCTTTCGAAATGGGGACAGCAGTTTTCCCTGCTGAGGGTGGGAGAGACTGTGTTATGTCGAGTTAGCGGATGAACGTGTAGACTTTGGGATACTGTGAGTCTGTGTCTTTATTGAAACGGGGACACCGTTTTCTCCCCATTTCGGCAGAGAGAGTGAGACAGAGCCGGCGGAATGTCGAATACCGTGTGAATGAGTAGTCATGTAACTATTAATTGTCATTTCAACTATAACTGCCGGCACAGTACACTGTGAAAACGACACAACGTTTTTCAGGACCATGCTGTTAGATAACACAGTAAAAAACTAGACTGAACTACGTAAAAACAGCACAGGAAAAAACTACACTAGACTACAGATCTACCCAGGACTGCATAAAATGCACAAAACAGTGCAGGCATTACAATGAACAATAAACAGTACGATATTTCAGTAAGTTGGTGTCAGTCCAGGCTTCGGGTATTGAGGAGTCTGATAGCTTGGGGGAAGAAACTGTTACAGCGTCTGGTCGTGAAAGCCCAATTGCTTCGGAGCCTTTTCCCAGATGGCAGGAGGGAGAAGAGTTTGTATGAGGGGTGCGTGAAGTCCTTCATAATGCTGTTTCCTTTGCGGATTTAGCGTTTCGAGTAAATGTCCGTGACGGCGGGAAGCGAGACCCCGGTGATCTTCTCAGCTGACCTCACAATACACTGCAGGGTCTTGCGATCTGAGACGGTGCAATTTACGAACCAGGCAGTGACGCAGCTGCTCAGGAAGCTCTCGAAACATCCCCTGTAGAATGTGATGAGGATGTGGGGGGTGGTGGGAGATGGACTTTCCTCAGCCTTCGCCGAAAGTAGAGACGCTGCTGGGCTTTCTTTGCTGAGGAGATGGTGTTGTCGGAACGGGTAAAATTCTCCGACATGCGAACACTTTTGTTTTGTTCACATTCAGAGACAGGTTGTTGGCTCTGCACGTGAGATGGTGCAGAACTCCCCAGAACCCTCCAAATAACCACCCCCACTTGCACAGCAGCAGAAAAGCTCTTCTCACCCACTCCAGCAAAAATCATAGCACCCCACCGAGCTCTCGTTTGCAGCCTATCATAAATAAGGACACAGACTTGCAGAACCCCAAATTCTACTCATTCACCCGGTATTCGACATACCACAGTCTCGCTCTCTCCCTAATAAGGGGAAAAGAGTGTTCCCCTTTTCAATAAAGACACAGACTTGTAATACACCAACTGATTGGAAAGCTGAGCCTGCTGGGCCTGAACACCTCCCTCTGTAACTGGATCCTTGATAGAGGTAATTAAAATTATGAGGGGGATAGATAGAGTTGATATGGATAGTCTTTTTCCATTGATACGAGGGGAGATTCAAACAAGAGGACATGAGTTGGAAGTTCGGGGGCAAACGTTTAGGGATAACTCGAGGGGGAATTTCTTTACTCAGAGAGTGGTGGCTGTGTGGAACGAGCTTCCAATAGAAGTGGTAGAGGCAGGTCCGGCATTGTCGTTTAAAGTAAAATTGGATAGGTATGTGGACAGGAAAGGAATGGAGGGTTATGGGCTGAGGGCAGGTTGGTGGGTCTAGGTGAGAGTAAGCTTTCGGCAGGGTATAGAAGGGCTGAGATGTCCTGTTTCCGGGCTGCAATTGTTATATGCTTATACTGACAGTGCGAGTCCTGCTTCTGTGCGCCGAGACTTGTAACCTGTGTTAAATCTGCCTTCAGCATCATCCGCCATGCATGATGTGTGCCAATGTGAGTGTGTGTGTGTATGTGTGTGTGTGTGTGAGTGTGTGTGTGTTTGTGTGTGAGTGTGCCCACACATCTGCACCGATGTCACGCTGACCCACGACGTTCCCCACCATTCACTCCCTGTGAGTGACTACTATACGCCAAGGCGTCTACCTCCCTGGTCACTCCACACCTCTCTCTGTGTCTGTCCAACCCTTCTACATCCAAGTCCCTCTGCCCCTCGATTCTTCTCACCATCCTCTCTCAGCATTTTTTTTGCCTTGTAGGAGCCCTTGAAATAACTTTTGGATCTCAGGGAATCCCTGCGTTTAAAAAAAAAGTATTACATCTCGAGCTCCCGGTACGTGAGCGTGATCAGCAAGTTGTGCATCGAATTATCAGCGCACTTTTTATTAGATAATGAGTTTTAGCCCACTTTCCTTTAAAACAAAGCGATAGTTATGTTCAGCAAAATTTTTTGCAATCCCGATTTTTCTCTATTTCCTGAATTTTACAAACTCTTAAGGCCAGCGTAATAAATATGTGTGTGTGTGTGTGTGTGTGTGTGTGTGTGTGTGTGTGTGTGTGTGTGTGTGTGTGTGTGTGTGTGTGTGTGTGTGTGTGTGTGTGTGCGCGCAGAGAGCTGGGGATTTCTGGCGCCGACTGTCTGGGCACAGAGATCAGGAAAAAAGAATGACGCAACAAGACTTTTAACTTCGTACATCAGCGGCTACTTTGTCATGAATCCCCTTCTGCTGTGAAATGGGGACAGCACGTTTTCCCTGCTGAGGGTGGGAGAGGCTGCGTAACGTCGAGATAGCGGATGAACGAGTAGCCTTTAGAGTAGCCTTTAGAGTGAAATGGAGACACCATTTTCTCCCTTATTCGGCAGAGAGAGTGAGAGAGACGGTGGTATCGCGAATACTGGGTGAATGAGGCGTCTTGGAGGTACTGCGTGCGTGTCCTTACTGAAAGGGGGTGACAACTCTATTTCCCTTATTCGGGAGAGAGAGAGAGTGAGCCAGCGGTATGTCGAATAACAGGTGAATGAGTCGTCAAGTCATCTTCTATTGTCATTTCGACTATAACTGCTGGTACAGTGCACAGTAAAAACGAGACAACGTTCTTCAGCACCATGGTGTTACATGACACAGTGCAAAAACTAAACTGAACTACGTAAACATAACACAGACCGAGCTACACTAGACTACAGACCTACCCAGGACTGCATACATTGCACAATACAGTGCAGGCATTACAATAAATAATAAACAAGACAATAGGGCTGTAAGTTGTCAGTCCAGGCTCTGGGTATAGAGGAGTCTGATAGCATGCGGGGAAGAAACTGTTACAGAGTCTGGTCGAGAGAGCCCGAATGCTTCGGAGCCTAAACCCAGACGGCAGGAGGGAGAAGAGTTTGTAGGAGGGGTGTGTGTGGCCATTAATAATGCTGCTTGCTTTGCGGATGCAGCGTGTATGTAAACGTCCGTGATGGCGGAGAATGGAGACCCCGGTGATCTCAGCTGACCTCACTATCCTCTACAGGATCTTGCGATCTGAGACTATGCAATTTCCGAACCAGGCACTGACGTGCTCTCGATACAACCCCTGTAGAATGTGATGAGGATGGGGGGTGTGATGGGAGATAGACTTTCCTCAGCCTTCGCCGAAATTAGAGACGCTGCTGGGCTTTCTTTGCTGTGGAGCTGGTGTTGAGGGACCGGGTGAACTTTTCCAACAGGCGAACACCTTTGTTCTGTTCACATTCAGAGACAGGTTGTTGGCTCTGCACGTGAGATGGTGCAGAACTGCACAGACCCCTCCAAATAACCACCCCCACTTGCACAGCAGCAGAAAAGCTCTTCTCACCCCCTCCAGCAAAAATCATCGCACCCTCACCGTGCTCTCAAGTGTGCAGCCAATCATAAATAAGGACACAGACGTACAGAACCCCAAATTCTACTCATTCACCCGGTATTCGAAATACCACAGGCTCGCTCTCTCCCTAATAAGGGGAAAAGAGTGTTCCCCGTTTCAATAAAGACACAGACTTGTAGTACACCAACTGTTCAGAAAGCTGAGCCTACTGGGCCAGAACACCTTCACTCTGCATCTGGATCCTTGATAGAGGTGTTTAAATTTATGAGGGCGACAGATAAGTGTTGACATGGATAGTCTTTTTGCACTGAGACTAGGGGAGATTCAAACAAGAGGATATGAGTTGGGAGTTAGGGGGCAAAAGATTAGGGATAACACGAGGTAGAATTTCTTTACTCAGAGAGTGGTAGCTGTGTGGAACGAGCTTCCAGGAGAATTGTTAGAGGCAGTTTCGGTATTATCATTTAAAGTAAAATTGGATAGGTATATTGACAGGAATGGAATGGAGGGTTATGGGCTGAGTGGAGGTCGGTGGGTCTACGAGAGCGTTAGCGTTTGGCACAGACTAGAGCGGCCGAGATGTCCTGTTTTCGGGCTGTAATTGTTAAATGGTTATACTGTTCCGAGTACAGATACAAAGCCAAATGAAATGAAGTTGGCATCTAACCAGAAATGCTATTGGCCTCTAACCAGGAATGCAGAGAATGTGTGTGTGTGTGTGTGCGTGTGTGTGTGTGCGTGTGTGTGTGTGTGTGTGTGTGTGTGTGTGTGTGTGTGTGTGTGTGTGTGTGTGTGTGTGTGTGTGTGTGCGTGCGTGTGTGCGTGCGTGTGTGCCTGTGTGTGTGTCTGTGTGCGTGCAGAGAGCTGGAGATTTCTGGCGCCGACTGTCTGGGCACAGAGCTCAGGAAAAAAAAAATGACGCAACGATACCTTTAACATCGTACATCAGCGGGGACTTTGTTATGACTACCCTTCTGCTTTCGAAATGGGGACAGCAGTTTTCCCTGCTGAGGGTGGGAGAGACTGTGTTATGTCGAGTTAGCGGATGAACGTGTAGACTTTGGGATACTGTGAGTCTGTGTCTTTATTGAAACGGGGACACCGTTTTCTCCCCATTTCGGCAGAGAGAGTGAGACAGAGCCGGCGGAATGTCGAATACCGTGTGAATGAGTAGTCATGTAATTATTAATTGTCATTTCAACTATAACTGCCGGCACAGTACACTGTGAAAACGAGACAACGTTTTTCAGGACCATGGTGTTACATGACACAGTACAAAAACTAGAATGAACTACGTAAAAATAACACAGAGAAAGCTACTCTAGACTACAGACCGACACAGGACTGCATACAGTGCACAAAACAGTGCAAGCATTACAATAAATAATAAACTGGACAATAGGTCAGTAAGGTGTCAGTCCAGGCTCTGGGTATTGAGGTGTCTGACGTCTTGCATAAAGAAACTGTTACACAGTCTGATAGTGAGAGCCTGAATGCTTCAGAGCCTATACCCAGACGGCAGGAGGGAGAAGAGTTTGAATGAGGGGTGCGTGGGGTCCTTCATAATGCTGTTTGCTTTGCGAATGCAGCGTGTGGTGTAAATTTCCGTAATGGCGGAAGATAGAGCCCGATGATCTTCTCAGCTGACCTCAGTATCCGCTATATGGTCTTGCGATCTGAGTCGGTGCAATTTCCGAACCAGGCAGTGATGCAGCTGCTCAGGATGCTCTCGATACAACCCCTATAGGAAATGATGAGGATGGGGTGTATGGTGGGAGATGGACTTTCCTCAGACTTCGCAGAAGGTAGTGTGGCTGCTGGGCTTTCTTTGCTGTGGAGCTGGTGTTGAGGGACAGGGTGAAATTCATTGCCAGGCGAACACCTTTGTTTTGTTCACATTCAGAGACAGGTAGTTGGCTCTGCACGTGAGATGGTGCAGAACTCCCCAGACCCCTCCAAATAACCTCCCCCAATTGCACAGCAGCAGAAAAGCTCTTCACACACCCTCCAGCAAAAATTATCGCACCCCCACCGAGCTCTCAACTTTGCAGCTAATCATCAATAAGTAGACAGACTTACAGAACCCGACATTGTACTCATTCACCCGGTATTCGACGTGCCACAGGCTTGCTCTCTCCCTCGTAAGGGGAAAAGAGTGTTCCCCGTTTCAATAAAGACACAGACTTGTAGTACACCAACTGTACAGAAAGCTGAGCCTACTGGGCCTGAGCACCTCCCTCTGAAACTGGATCCTTGACAGAGGTAATTAAAATTAAGAGGGGGATAGATAGAGTTGACATGGATAGTCTTTTTGCACTGAGACGAGGGGAGATTCAAACAAGAGGACATGAATTGGGAGTTAGGGGGCAAAAGTTTAGGGATAACTCGGGGGGGAATTTCTTTACTCAGAGAGTGGCAGCTGTGTGGAACGAGCTTCCTGTTGAACTGCTATGGGTAGGTTCCGTATTGTTAATTAAAGTAAAATTGAATAGGTATATGGACAGGAAAGGAATGGAGGGTTATGGGCTGAGTGCAGGTCGGTGGGTCTAGCTGAGAGTAAGCTTTTGGCAAAGACTAGAAGTGCCGGGCTGTCCTGTTTCAGGGCTGTAAATATTATATGGTTGCACTGTACCGAGTACAGATACAAAGCCAAATGAAATAAAGTTGGCTTCTAACCAGGAATGCAAACAATATTCTGATTTGCAAATCCTTAACGACCAGTTTGTGTGGATTTAAGGGTGGGTTGGCAAGTTTGCAAACGACACAAAGGTTGGTGGTGATGTGGATAGTGTAGAGGATTGTCGAAGATTGCAGAGAGACATAGACAGGATGCAGAAGTGGGCTGAGAAGTGGCAATGGAGTTCAACCCGGAGAAGGCTGAGGTGGTACACTTTGGAAGGACAAACTCCAAGGCAGAGTACAATCTAAATGGCAGGATACGTGGTCGTTTTGAGGAGCTGGGGGATCTGGGGGTACTTGTCCAGAGATCCCTGAAAGTTGCCTCACAGGTAGATAGGGTAGATACGAAAGATTATGGGGTGTTAGCTTTCTTAAGTTGAGGGATAGAGTTTAAGAGTCACAGGTTAATGATCCAGCTCTATAAAACTCTGGTTAGGCCACACTTGGAGTACTGTGTCTAGTTCTGGTCGCCTCAGTATAGGAAGGATGTGGAAGCTCTGGAGAGGGTACAGAGGAGATTTACCAGGAAGCTGCCTGGTTCAGAGAGTGTGCATTATGATCAGAGATTAAGGGAGCTAGGGCTTTACTCTCTGGAGAGAAGGAGGATGAGAGGAGACATGATTGAGGTGTATAAGATATTAAGAGCAATAGACAGAGGAGACAGCCAGTGCTTCTTCCTCAGGGCACCACAGCTCAGTATAAGAGCACATGGCTTTAAGTTAAGGGGAGGGAAGTTCAAGTTTAGAGGAAGGTTTTTCACTGAGAGTGGTTGGTGCGTGGAATGCCTTTATTCTTTGGAGTGTAGAAAGTTTAGGGGGAACCTGTTAGAGGTATTTAAAATTAAGAGGTGGATAGAAGGAGTTGACGTGTATTGGCTTTCGCCATTGAGAGCAGGGGAGTTCCAAACAAGAGGACATCAGTTCTGAGTAAGGGGAAAAAAG
The DNA here is from genome assembly GCF_048418815.1 of Hemitrygon akajei. Lineage (NCBI taxonomy): Eukaryota > Metazoa > Chordata > Chondrichthyes > Myliobatiformes > Dasyatidae > Hemitrygon > Hemitrygon akajei. The sequence goes on from NW_027331922.1 coordinate 5,053,037, forward strand.
TTTAGGGTTAATACGAGGGGAACTTTCTTTACACAGAGAGTGGTAGCTGTGTGGAACGAGCTTCCAGTAGAAGTGGGAGAGACAGGTTCGGTATTGTTATTTAAAGTAAAATTGGATAGGTATGTGGACATGAAGGGAATGGAGTGTTATGGGCTGTGGGCAGGTTGGTGGGTCTAGGTGAGAGTAAGCTTTCGGCATGGTCTAGAAGGGCTGAGATGTCCTGTTTCCGGGCTGAATTGTTATATGCTTAACTGACAATGCGACTCCGGCCTCTGTGCGCCGAGATTTGTAACATTAGTTAAATTTGCCTTCAGCATCATCCGCCATGCATGATGTGTGCGAATGTGAATGTGTGTGTGTGTGTGTGTGTGTGTGTGTGTGTGTGTGTGTGTGTGTGTGTGTGTGTGTGTGTGTCCCACCCTTCTGCACCAATGTCACGCTGACCCACGTCGTTCCCCACCGTTCACTCCCTGAGAGTGACTAATGTACGCCAAGGCCTCTACCTCCCTGGTCACTCCACACCTCTCTCTGTGTCTGTCCAACCCTTCTACATCCAAGTCCCTCTGCCCCTCGTTTGTTCTCACCGTCCTCTCTCAGCATTTTATTGCCTTGTAGGAGCCCTTGAAATAAATTTTGGATCTCAGAGAATCTCTGCGTTTAAAAAAAAAGTATTATATCTCGAGCTCCCTGTCCGTGATCGCGGTCAGCAAGTTGTGCATCGAATTATCAGCGCTCTTTTTTAGTAGATAATGAGTTTTAGCCAGCTTTCCCTGAAAAGAAAGCGATAGTTATGTTCAGCTAAATTTTTTGAAATCCCGATTTTTCTCGATTTCCTGAAGTTTACAAACTCTTAAGGCCAGCGTAATATATGTCTGTGTGTGTGCGTGCAGAGAGCTAGGGATTTCTGTCGCCGACTGTCTGGGCGCAGAGCTCAGGAAAGAAAATGACGGAACAAGACTTTTAACATCCTACATCAGCGGGTAGTTTGTCCTGACTCCCCTTCTGCTGTGAAATGGGGACAGCAAGTTTTCCCTGCTGAGGGTGGGAGAGGCTGCGTTACGTCGAGTTAGCGGATGAACGAGTAGCCTTTAGAGTACGTTGCGTGTGTATGTATTGAAAGGGGAACAGCATTTTCTCCCTTATTCGGCAGAGAGAGTGAGAGAGTCGGCGTTATGGCGAATACCGGGTGAATGAGTCGTCTTGGAGTTACTGCGTCCGTGTCCTTACTGAAAGGGGGTGACACCTCTATTTCCCTTATTCGGGAGAGAGAGAGAGTGAGCCAGCGGTATGTCGAATAACAGGTGAATGAGTCGTCAAGTCATCTTCTATTGTCATTTCGACTATAACTGCTGGTACAGTGCACAGTAAAAACGAGACAACGTTCTTCAGCACCATGGTGTTACATGACACAGTGCAAAAACTAAACTGAACTACGTAAACATAACACAGAGCGAGTTACACTAGACTACAGACCTACCCAGGACTGCATACATTGCACAAAGCAGTGCAGGCATTACAATAAATAATAAACAAGACAATAGGGCTGGAAGGTGTCTGTCCAGGCTCTGGGTATAGAGGAGTCTGATAGCCTGGGGGGAATAAACTGTTACAGAGTCTGGTCGAGAGAGCCCGAATGCTTCGGAGCCTATACCCAGACGGCAGGAGAGAGAAGAGTTTGTAAGAGGGGTGTGTGTGGCCATTAATAATGCTGTTTGCTTTGCGGATGCAGCGTGTCGTGTAAACGTCCGTGATGGCGGGAAGGGAGACCCCGGTGATCTTCTCAGCTGACCTCACTATCAGCTGCAGGGTCTTGCGACCTGCGACTGTGCAATTTCCGAACCAGGCAGTGACGTGCTCTCGATACAACCCCTGTAGAATGTGATGAGGATCGGGGGGGTGTGGTGGGAGATGGACATTCCTCAGCCTTCGCCGAAAGTGGAGACGAAGTTGGGCTTTCTTTGCTGTGGACCTGGTGTTAAGGGACAGGGTGAAATTTTGCGACAGGCGAAGACCTTTGTTTTGTTCACATTCAGAGACAGGTTGTTGGCTCTGCACGTGAGATGGTGCAGAACTCCCCAGACCCCTCCAAATAACAACCCCCACTTGCACAGCAGCAGAAAAGCTATTCTCACCCCCTCCTGCAAAATTCATCGCACCCCCACCGAGCTCTCAAGTGTGCAGCTAAACATAAATAAGGACACAGACTTACAGAACCCCAAATTCTACTCATTCACCCGGTATTCGACATACCACGGGCTCGCTCTCTCCCTAATAAGGGGAAAAGAGTGTTCCCCGTTTCAATAAAGACACAGACTTGTAGTACACCAACTGTTCAGAAAGCTGAGCCTACTGGGCCTGAGCACCACCATCTGCAACTGGATCCTTGATAGAGGTATTTAAAATTATGAGGGGGATAGATAGAGTTGACATGGATAGTCTTTTTCCATTGAGACGAGGGGAGATTCAAACAAGAGGACATGAGTTGGGAGGTAGGGGGCAAAAGATTAGGGATAACACGAGGGAGAATTTCTTTACTCAGAGAGTGGTAGCTGTGTGGAACGAGCTTCCAGTAGAATTGTTAGAAGCAGTTTCGGTATTATCATTTAAAATAAAATTGGATAGGTATATTGACAGGAATGGAATGGAGGGTTATTGGCTGAGTGGAGGTCGGTGGGTCTAGGAGAGCGTTAGCATTTGGTACAGACTAGAGGGGCCGAGACGTCCTGTTTTCGGGCTGTAATTGTTATATGGTTATATGTTCCGAGTACAGATACAAAGCCAAATGAAATGAGGTTGACATCTAACCAGAAATGCAATTGGCATCTAACAAGGAATGCAAAGAATGTGTGTGTGTGTGTGTGTGTGTGTGTGTGTGTGTGTGTGTGTGTGTGTGTGTGTGTGTGTGTGTGTGTGTGTGTGTGTGTGTGTGTGTGTGTATGTGTGTGCAGAGAGCTGGAGATTTCTGGCGCCGACTGTCTGGGCACAGAGCTCAGGAAAAAAAAAATGACGCAATAAGACTTTTAACATCGTACATCAGCGGCTACTTTGTTATGACTCCCCTTCTGCTGTGAAATGGGGACAGTTGCTGAGGGTGGGAGAGCCTGTGTTATGTCGAGTTAGCGGATGAACGTGTAGCCTTTGGGATACTGTGAGTCTGTGTCTTTATTGAAACGGGGACACCGTTTTCTCCCCATTTCGGCAGAGAGAGTGAGACAGAGCCGGGGGAATGTCGAATACCGTGTGAATGAGTAGTCATGTAACTATTAATTGTCATTTCAACTATAACTGCCGGCACAGTACACTGTGAAAACGAGACAACGTTTTTCAGGACCATGGTGTTACATGACACAGTACAAAAACTAGACTGAACTACGTAAAAATAACACAGAGAAAGCTACACTAGACTACAGACCGACACAGGACTGCATACATTGCACAAAACAGTGCAAGCATTAAAATAAATAATAAACTGGACAATAGGTCAGTAAGGTGTCAGTCCAGGCTCTGGGTATTGAGGTGTCTGACGTCTTGCATAAAGAAACTGTTACACAGTCTGATAGTGAGAGCCTGAATGCTTCAGAGGCTATACCCAGACGGCAGGAGGGAGAAGAGTTTGAATGAGGGGTGCGTGGGGTCTTTAATAATGCTGGTTGCTTTGCGGATGCAGCGTGTGGTGTAAATTTCCGTAATGGCGGAAGATAGAGCCCGATGATCTTCTCAGCTGACCTCAGTATCCGCTATATGGTCTTGCGATCTGAGTCGGTGCAATTTCCGAACCAGGCAGTGATGCAGCAGCTCAGGATGCTCTCGATACAACCCCTATAGGAAATGATGAGGACGGGGTGTGTGGTGGGAGATGGACTTTCCTCAGACTTCCCAGAAGGTAGTGAGGCTGTTGGGCTTTCTTTGCTGTGGAGCTGGTGCTGAGGGACAGGGTGAAATTCATCGCCAGGCGAACACCTTTGTTTTGTTCACATTCAGAGACAGGTAGTTGGCTCTGCACATGAGATGGTGCGGAACTCCCCATACCCCTCAAAATAACCTCCCCCAATTGCACAGCAGCAGAAAAGCTCTTCACACACCCTCCAGCAAAAGCCATCGCACCCCCACCGAGCTCTCAACTGTGCAGACAATCATCAATAAGGAGACAGACTTAAGAACCCCACATTCTACTCATTCACCCGGTATTCGACGTGCCACTGGCTTGCTCTCTCCCTCGTAAGGGGAAAAGAGTGTTCCCCGTTTCAATAAAGACACAGACATGTAGTACACCAACTGTTCAGAACGCTGAGCCTACTGGGCCTGAACACCTCCCTCTGCAACTGGATCATTGACAGAGGTAATTAAAGTTAAGAGTGGGATAGATAGAGTTGACATGGATAGTCTTTTTGCACTGAGACGAGGGGAGATTCAAACAAGAGGACATGAATTGGGAGTTAGGGGGCAAAAGTTTCGGGATAACACGAGGGGGAATTTCTTTACTCAGAGAGTGGCAGCTGTGTCGAACGGGCTTCCTGTCGAACTGGTATAAGGAGGTTCCTTATTGTTATTCAAAGTAAAATTGGATAGGTATATGGACAGGAAAGGAATGGAGGGTTATGGGCTGAGTGCAGGTCGGAGGGTCTAGGTGAGAGTAAGTGTTTGTGAAAGACTAGAAGCACCGATATGTCCTGTTTCCTGGCTGTAATTGTTTAATGGTTGTACTGTGCCGAGTACAGATGCAAAGCCAAATGAAATGAAGATGGAATCTAACCAATAATGAAAAGAATATTGAGATTTACAAATCCTTAACGACAAGAATATGTGGGTCGAAGGGTGTGTTGCCAAGTTTGCAGACGACACAAAGGTTGGTGGTGTTGTAGATAGTGTGGAGGACAGTCGAAGATTGCAGAGAGACATAGACAGGATGCAGAAGTGGGCTGAGAAATGGCTGATGGAGTTCAACCCGGAGAAGGGTGAGGTGGTACACTTTGAAAGGACAAACTCCAAGGCAGAGTACAAACTAAATGGCAGGATACGTGGTAGTCTTGAGGAGCAGGGGGATCTGGTGGTACATGTCCACAGATCCCTGAAAGTTGCCTCACAGGTAGATAGGTTGGATACGAAAGCTTATGGGGTGTTAGCTTTCTTAAGTCGAGGGATAGAGTTTAAGAGTCACGAGGTAATGATGCAGCTCTATAAAACTCTGGTTAGGCCACTCTTGGAGTACTGTGTCCAGTTCTGGTCGCCTCAGTATAGGAAGGATGTGGAAGCATTGGAATGGGTACAGAGGAGATTTACAAGGATGCTGCCTGGTTTAGAGACTGTGCATTATGATCAGAGTTTAAGGGAGCTAGGGCTTTACTCTCTGGTAGCAGAAGGATGAGAGCAGACATGATAGAGGTGTACAAGATATTAAGAGGAAACAGACAGAGTGGACAGCCTGTGCCTCTTCCCCAGTGCACCACTGCTCAGTACAAGAGGACAGGACTTTAAAGTAAGGGGAGGGAAGTTCAAGGGGGATATTTGATCAAGGTTTTTCACTCAGAGAATGGTTGGTGCGTGGAATGCCTTTATTCTTTGGAGCGTAGAAGGTTGAGGGGGCACCTGTTTGAGGCATTTAAAATTAAGAAGGGGTTAGACAGACTTGACGTGGATTGGTTTTTGCCATTGTGAGAAGGGGAGATTCAAACAAGAGGACATGAGTTGGGGGTTAGGGGGCAAAAGTTTCAGGTGTAACACCAGGGCGACTTTATTTACACAGAGAGTGGTAGCTGTGTGGAAAGAGTTTCCGGTAGAAGTGGTAGAGGCAGGTTCGGTATTGCCTTTTAAAGTAAAATTGGATAGGTATATGGACAGGAAAGGAATGGATGGTTATGGGCTGAGTGCAGGTCGGTGTGTCTCGGTGAGAGTAAGCGCTCGGCATGGACTAGAAGGGATGAGATGTCCTGTTTCCAGGCTGTAACTGTTATATGCTTATACAGACAATGCGAGTCCTGCCTCTGTGCGCCGAGACTTGTAACCTGAGTTAAATCTGCCTTCAGCATCATGCTCCATGCATGATGTGAGCGAATGTGAATGTGTGCGAATGTGAATGTGTGTGTGTGCGTGTGTGTGTGTGTGTGTGTGTGTGTGTGCGTGTGTGTGTGCGCGTGTGTGTGTGTCCCACCCTTCTGCACCGATGTCACGCTGACCCACGTCGATCCCCACCGTTCACTCCCTGTGATTGACTACTATACGGCAAGGCCATTACGTCCCTGGTCTTTGTGTCTGCCCAACCCTTCTACATCCAAGTCCTTCTGCCCCTCGATTCTTCTCACCATACTCTCTCAGCATTTTTTTGCCTTGTAAGAGCCCTTGAAATAACTTTCGGATCTCAGGGAATCCCTGCGTTTAAAAAAAAAGTATTATATCTCGAGCTCCTGGTACGCGAGCGCGAGCGGCAAGTTGTGCATCGAATTATCAGCGCTCTTTTTAGTAGATAATGAGTTTTAGCCAACTTTCCCTGAAAAGAAAGCGATCGTTATGTTCAGCTAAGTTTTTTGAAATCCCGATTTTTCTCTATTAGACTGAATTTTACAAACTCTTTAGGCCAGCGTAATAAATGTGTGTGTGTGTGTGTGTGTGTGTGTGTGTGTGTGCGTGTGTGCGTGTGTGTGTGTGTGTGTGTGTGTGTTCCCCGTTTCAATAAATACAGAGACCTGTAGTACACCAACTGATTGGAAAGCTGAGCCTGCTGGGCCTGAACACCTCCCTCTGCAACTGGATGCTTGATAGAGGGATTTAAAATTATGACGGGGACAGATAGAGTTGACATGGACAGCCTTTTTTCCATTGAGACGAGGGGAGATTCAAACAAGAGGACATGAGTTGGGAGTTAGGGGTCAAAGGTTAAGGGGTAATACGAGGGGGAATTTCTTTACTCAGAGAGTGGTAGCTGTGTGGAACGAGCTTCCAGTAGAAGTGTTAGAGGCAGGTTCGGTATTATCATTTAAATTATAATTGGATAGGTATATTGACAGGAATGGAATGGAGGGTTATGGGCTGAGTGTAGGTCGGTGGGTCAAGGAGAGCGTTAGCGTTTGGCACAGACTAGAGGGGCCGAGACGTCCTGTTTTCGGGCTGTAATTGTTATATGGTTATACCGTTCCGAGTACAGATACAAAGCCAAATGAAATGAAGTTGGCATCTAACCAGAAATGCTATTGGCATCTAACCAGAAATGCAAAGAATGTGTGTGTGTGTGTGTGTGTGTGTGTGTGTGTGTGTGTGTGTGTGTGTGTGTGTGTGTGTGTGTGTGTGTGTGTGTTTGTGAGTGTGTGTGTGTGAGTGTGTGTGTGTGTGTGTGTGTGCGTGCAGACAGCTGGAGATTTCTGGCGCCGACTGTCTGGGCACGGAGCTCAGGAAAAAAAAATGACGCAACAAGACTTTTAACATCGTACATCAGCGGGTACTTTGTTATGACTCCGCTTCTGCTGTGAAATGGGGACAGTTGCTGAGGGTGGGAGAGCCTGTGTTATGTCGAGTTAGCGGATGAACGTGTAGCCTTTGGGATACTGTGAGTCTGTGTCTTTTTTGAAACGGGGACACCGTTTTCTCCCCATTTAGGCAGAGAGAGTGAGACAGAGCCGGCGAAATGTCGAATACCGTGTGAATGAGTAGTCGTGTAACTATTAATTGTCATTTCAACTATAACTGCCGGCAGAGTACACTATGAAAACGAGACAACGTTTTTCAGTACCATGGTGTTACATGACACAGTACAAAAACTAGACTGAACTACGTAAAAATAACACAGAGAAAGCTACACTAGACTACGGACCTACACAGGACTGCATACAGTGCACAAAACAGTGCAAGCATTACAATAAATAATAAACTGGACAATAGGTCAGTAAGGTGTCAGTCCAGGCTCTGGGTATTGAGGTGCCTGACGTCTTGCATGAAGAAACTGTTACACAGTCTGATAGTGAGAGCCTGAATGCTTCAGAGCCTTTACCCAGACGGCAGGAGGGAGAAGAGTTTGAATGAGGGGTGCGTGGGGTCCTTCATAATGCTGTTTGCTTTGCGGATGCAGCGTGTGGTGTAAATTTCCGTAATGGCGGAAGATAGAGCCCGATGATCTTCTCAGCTGGCCTCAGTATCCGCCATATGGTCTTGCGATCTGAGTCGGTGCAATTTCCGAACCAGGCAGTGATGCAGCTGCTCAGGATGCTCTCGATACAACCCCTATAGGAAATGATGAGGATGGGGTGTGTGGTGGGAGATGGACTTTCCTCAGACTTCGTAGAAGGTAGTGAGGCTGCTGGGCTTTCTTTGCTGTGGAGCTGGTGTTGAGGGACAGGGTAAAATTCATCGCCAGGCGAACACCTTTGTTTTGTTCACATTCAGAGACAGGTAGTTGGCTCTGCACATGAGATGGTGCGGAGCTCCCCAGACCCCTCCAAATAACCTCCCCCAATTGCACAGCAGAAGAAAAGCTCTTCACACACCCTCCGGCAAAAATTATCGCACCCCCACCGAGCTCTCAACTTTGCAGCTAATCATCAATAAGGAGACAGACTTACAGAACCCCACATTGTACTCATTCACCCGGTATTCGACGTGCCACAGGCTTGCTCTCTCCCTCGTAAGGGGAAAAGAGTGTTCCCCGTTTCAATAAAGACACAGACTTGTAGTACACCAACTGTTCAGAAGGTTGAGCCTACTGGGCCTGAGCATCTCCCTCTGCAACTGGATCCTTGACAGAGGTGATTAAAGTTAAGAGTGGGATAGATAGAGTTGACATGGATAGTCTTTTTGCACTGAGACGAGGGGAGATTCAAACAACAGGACATGAATTGGGAGTTAGGGGGCAAAAGTTTAGGGATAACTCGAGGGGGAATTTCTTCACTCAGAGAGTGGCAGCTGTGTGGAACGAGCTTCCTGTTGAACTGCTATGGGTAGGTTCCGTATTGTTAATTAAAGTAAAATTGAATAGGTATATGGACAGGATAGGAATGGAGGGTTATGGGCTGAGTGCAGGTCGGTGGGTCTAGCTGAGAGTAAGCTTTTGGCAAAGACTAGAAGTGCCGAGCTGTCCTGTTTCAGGGCTGTAAATATTATATGGTTATACTGTACCGAGTACAGATACAAAGCCAAATGAAATAAAGTTGGCTTCTAACCAGGAATGCAAACGATATTCTGATTTGCAAATCCTTAACGACCAGTTTGTGTGGATTTAAGGGTGGGTTGGCAAGTTTGCAAAAGACACAAAGTTTGGTGGTGATGTGGATAGTGTAGAGGATTGTCGAAGATTGCAGAGAGACATAGACAGGATGCAAAAGTGGGCTGAGAAGTGGCAATGGAGTTCAACCCGGAGAAGGCTGAGGTGGTACACTTTGGAAGGACAAACTCCAAGGCAGAGTACAAACTAAATGGCAGGATACGTGGTGGTGTTGAGGAGCAGGGGGATCTGGGGGTACATGTCCACAGATCCCTGAAAGTTGCCTCACAGGTAGATAGGGTAGATACGAAAGCTTATGGGGTGTTAGCTTTCTTAAGTCGAAGGATAGAGTTTAAGAGTCACGGGGTAATGATGCAGCTCTATAAAATTCTGGTTAGACCACTTTTGGAGTACTGTCTCCAGTTCTGGTCGCCTCAATATAGGAAGGATGTGGAAGCATTGGAAAGGGTACAGAGGAGATTTACAAAGATGCTGCCTGGTTTAGAGACTGTGCATTATGATCAGAGTTTAAGGGAGCTAGGGCTTTACTCTCTGGTAGCAGAAGGATGAGAGCAGACATGATAGAGGTGTACAAGATATTAAGAGAAACAGACAGAGTGGACAGCCTGTGTCTATTCCCCAGTGCACCACTGCTCAGTACAAGAGGACATGGCTTTGAAGTAAGGGGAGGGATGTTCAAGCGGGATATTTGATGAAGGTTTTTCACTCAGAGAATGGTTGGTGCGTGGAATGCCTTTATTCGTTGGAGCGTAGAAGGTTGAGGGGGCACCTGTTTGAGGCATTTAAAATTAAGAAGGGGTTAGACAAACTTGACGTGGATTGCCTTTTGCCATTGTGAGAAGGGGAGATTCAAACAAGAGGGCAAGTGTTGGGAGTTAGGGGGCAAAAGTTTCAGGTGTAACACCAGGGCGACTTTATTTGCACAGAGAGTGGTAGCTGTGTGGAAAGAGTTTCCAGTAGAAGTGGTAGAGGCAGTTTCGGTGTTGTCGTTTAAAGTAAAATTGGATAGGTATATGGACAGGAAAGGAATGGATGGTTATGGGCTGAGTGCAGGTCGGTGTGTCTCGGTCAGAGTAAGCGCTCTGTATGGACTAGAAGGGATGAGATGTCCTGTTTCCAGGTTGTAATTGTTAAATGCTTATAAAGACAATGCGAGTCCTGCCTCTGTGCGCCGAGAATTGTAACCTGAGTTAAATCTGCCTTCAGCATCATGATCCATGCATGATGTGTCCGAATTTGAATGTGTGTGTGTGTGTGTGTGTGTGTGTGTGTGTGTGTGTGTGTGTGTGTGTGTGTGTGTGTGTGTGTGTGTGTGTGCGTGCAGACAGCTGGAGATTTCTGGTGCCGACTGTCTGGGCACAGAGCTCAGGAAAAAAAAATGACGCAACAAGACTTTTAGCATTGTACATCAGCGGGTACTTTGTTATGACTCCCCTTCTGCTGTGAAATGGGGACAGCAGTTTTACCTGCTGAGGGTGGGAGAGCCTGTGTTATGTCGAGTTAGCGGATGAACGTGTAGCCTTTGGGATACTGTGAGTCTGTGTCTTTATTGAAACGGGGACACCGTTTTCTCCCCATTTCGGCAGAGAGAGTGAGACAGAGCCGTCGGAATGTCGAATACCTTGTGAATGAGTAGTCATGTAACTATTAATTGTCATTTCGACTATAACTGCCGGCACAGTACACTGTGAAAACGAGACAACGTTTTTCAGGACCATGGTGTTACATGACACAGTGCAAAAACTAAACTGAACTACGTAAACATAACACAGACCGAGCTACACTAGACTACAGACCTACCCAGGACTGCATACATTGCACAAAACAGTGCAGGCATTACAATAAATAATAAACAAGACAATAGGGCTGTAAGGTGTCAGTCCAGGTTCTGGGTATAGAGGAATCTGATAGCAGGGGGGGGAGAAACTGTTACAGAGTCTGGTCGTGAGAGCCCGAATGCTTCGGAGCCTATAAGCAGACGGCAGGAGGGAGAAGAGTTTGTAGGAGGGGTGTGTGGGGTCCTTCATAATGCTGTTTGCTCTGCGGATGCAGCGTGCTGTGTAAACGTCAGTAATGGCGGAGAAGCCAGACCCCGGTGATCTTCTCAGCTGACCTCACAATACGCTGCAGGGTCTTGCGATCTGAGACGGTGCAATTTCCGAACCAGACAGTTACGCAGCTGCTCAGGATGCTCTCGATACAACCCCTATAGGAAATGATGAGGATGGGGTGTGCGGTGGGAGATGGACATTCCTCAGCCTTCGCCGAAAGTAGAGACGCTGCTGGGCTTTCTTTGCTGTGGAGCTGTTGTTGAGGGACAGGGTGAAATTTTCCGACAGGCGAACACCTTTGTTTTGTTCACATTCAGAGACAGGTTGTTGGCTCTGCACGTGAGATGGTGCAGAACACCCCAGACCCCTCCAAATAACCACCCCCATTTGTACTGCAGCAGAAAAGCTCTTCTCACCCACTCCAGCAAAAAGTGTGCAGCCAATCATAAATAAGAACATAGACTTACAGAACCCCAAATTCTACTCATTCACCCGGTATTCGACATACCACAGGCTCACTCTCTCCCTAATAAGGGGAAAAGAGTGTTCCCCGTTTCAATAAATACAGAGACCTGTAGTACACCAACTGATTGGAAAGCTGAGCCTGCTGGGCCTGAACACCTCCCTCTGCAACTGGATGCTTGATAGAGGGATTTAAAATTATGACGGGGACAGATAGAGTTGACATGGACAGCCTTTTTTCCATTGAGACGAGGGGAGATTCAAACAAGAGGACATGAGTTGGGAGTTAGGGGTCAAAGGTTAAGGGGTAATACGAGGGGGAATTTCTTTACTCAGAGAGTGGTAGCTGTGTGGAACGAGCTTCCAGTAGAAGTGTTAGAGGCAGGTTCGGTATTATCATTTAAATTATAATTGGATAGGTATATTGACAGGAATGGAATGGAGGGTTATGGGCTGAGTGTAGGTCGGTGGGTCAAGGAGAGCGTTAGCGTTTGGCACAGACTAGAGGGGCCGAGACGTCCTGTTTTCGGGCTGTAATTGTTATATGGTTATACCGTTCCGAGTACAGATACAAAGCCAAATGAAATGAAGTTGGCATCTAACCAGAAATGCTATTGGCATCTAACCAGAAATGCAAAGAATGTGTGTGTGTGTGTGTGTGTGTGTGTGTGTGTGTGTGTGTGTGTGTGTGTGTGTGTGTGTGTGTGTGTGTGTGTGTGTGAGTGTGTGTGTGTGAGTGTGTGTGTGTGTGTGTGTGTGCGTGCAGACAGCTGGAGATTTCTGGCGCCGACTGTCTGGGCACGGAGCTCAGGAAAAAAAAATGACGCAACAAGACTTTTAACATCGTACATCAGCGGCTACTTTGTTATGACTCCGCTTCTGCTGTGAAATGGGGACAGTTGCTGAGGGTGGGAGAGCCTGTGTTATGTCGAGTTAGCGGATGAACGTGTAGCCTTTGGGATACTGTGAGTCTGTGTCTTTTTTGAAACGGGGACACCGTTTTCTCCCCATTTAGGCAGAGAGAGTGAGACAGAGCCGGCGAAATGTCGAATACCGTGTGAATGAGTAGTCGTGTAACTATTAATTGTCATTTCAACTATAACTGCCGGCAGAGTACACTATGAAAACGAGACAACGTTTTTCAGTACCATGGTGTTACATGACACAGTACAAAAACTAGACTGAACTACGTAAAAATAACACAGAGAAAGCTACACTAGACTACGGACCTACACAGGACTGCATACAGTGCACAAAACAGTGCAAGCATTACAATAAATAATAAACTGGACAATAGGTCAGTAAGGTGTCAGTCCAGGCTCTGGGTATTGAGGTGCCTGACGTCTTGCATGAAGAAACTGTTACACAGTCTGATAGTGAGAGCCTGAATGCTTCAGAGCCTTTACCCAGACGGCAGGAGGGAGAAGAGTTTGAATGAGGGGTGCGTGGGGTCCTTCATAATGCTGTTTGCTTTGCGGATGCAGCGTGTGGTGTAAATTTCCGTAATGGCGGAAGATAGAGCCCGATGATCTTCTCAGCTGGCCTCAGTATCCGCCATATGGTCTTGCGATCTGAGTCGGTGCAATTTCCGAACCAGGCAGTGATGCAGCTGCTCAGGATGCTCTCGATACAACCCCTATAGGAAATGATGAGGATGGGGTGTGTGGTGGGAGATGGACTTTCCTCAGACTTCGTAGAAGGTAGTGAGGCTGCTGGGCTTTCTTTGCTGTGGAGCTGGTGTTGAGGGACAGGGTAAAATTCATCGCCAGGCGAACACCTTTGTTTTGTTCACATTCAGAGACAGGTAGTTGGCTCTGCACATGAGATGGTGCGGAGCTCCCCAGACCCCTCCAAATAACCTCCCCCAATTGCACAGCAGAAGAAAAGCTCTTCACACACCCTCCGGCAAAAATTATCGCACCCCCACCGAGCTCTCAACTTTGCAGCTAATCATCAATAAGGAGACAGACTTACAGAACCCCACATTGTACTCATTCACCCGGTATTCGACGTGCCACAGGCTTGCTCTCTCCCTCGTAAGGGGAAAAGAGTGTTCCCCGTTTCAATAAAGACACAGACTTGTAGTACACCAACTGTTCAGAAGGTTGAGCCTACTGGGCCTGAGCATCTCCCTCTGCAACTGGATCCTTGACAGAGGTGATTAAAGTTAAGAGTGGGATAGATAGAGTTGACATGGATAGTCTTTTTGCACTGAGACGAGGGGAGATTCAAACAACAGGACATGAATTGGGAGTTAGGGGGCAAAAGTTTAGGGATAACTCGAGGGGGAATTTCTTCACTCAGAGAGTGGCAGCTGTGTGGAACGAGCTTCCTGTTGAACTGCTATGGGTAGGTTCCGTATTGTTAATTAAAGTAAAATTGAATAGGTATATGGACAGGATAGGAATGGAGGGTTATGGGCTGAGTGCAGGTCGGTGGGTCTAGCTGAGAGTAAGCTTTTGGCAAAGACTAGAAGTGCCGAGCTGTCCTGTTTCAGGGCTGTAAATATTATATGGTTATACTGTACCGAGTACAGATACAAAGCCAAATGAAATAAAGTTGGCTTCTAACCAGGAATGCAAACAATATATTGATTTGCAAATCCTTAACGACCAGTTTGTGTGGATTTAAGGGTGGGTTGGCAAGTTTGCAAACGACACAAAGGTTGGTGGTGATGTGGATAGTGTAGAGGATTGTCGAAAATTGCAGAGAGACATAGACAGGATGCAGAAGTGGGCTGAGAAGTGGCTGATGGAGTTCAACCCGGAGAAGGCTGAGGTGGAAAACTTTGGAAGGACAAACTCCAAGGCAGAGTACAAACTAAATGGCAGGATACGTGGTAGTGTTGAGGAGCAGGGGGATCTGGGGGTACATGTCCACAGATCCCTGGAAGTTGCCTCACAGGTAGATAGGTTGGATACGAAAGCTTATGGGGTGTTAGCTTTCTTAAGTCGAGGGATAGAGTTTAAGAGTCACTTGGTAATGATGCAGCTCTATAAAATGCTGGTTAGACCACTTTTGGAGTACTGTCTCCAGTTCTGGTCGCCTCACTATAGGAAGGATGTCGAAGCATTGGAAAGGGTACAGAGGAGTTTTACAAGGATGCTGCCTGGTTTAGAGAGTGTGCATTATTATCAGAGTTTAAGGGAGCTAGGGCTTTACTCTCTGGTAGCAGAAGGATGAGAGCAGACATGATAGAGGTGTACAAGATATTAAGAGAAACAGACAGAGTGGACAGCCTGTGTCTATTCCCCAGTGCACCACTGCTCAGTACAAGAGGTCATGGCTTTGAAGTAAGGGGAGGGATGTTCAAGGGGGATATTTGATGAAGCTTTTTCACTCAGAGAATGGTTGGTGCGTGGAATGCCTTTATTCTTTGGAGCGTAGATGGTTGAGGGGGCACCTGTTTGAGGCATTTAAAATTAAGAAGGGGTTAGACAGACTTGACGTGGATTGCCTTTTGCCATTGTGAGAAGGGGAGATTCAAACAAGAGGACATGAGTTGGGAGTTAGGGGGCAAAAGATTAGGGATAACACGATGGAGAATTTCTTTACTCAGAGAGTGGTAGCTGTGTGGAACGAGGTTCCAGTAGAAGTGGTAGAGGCAGTTTCGGTATTGTCGTTTAAAGTAAAATTGGATAGGAATATGGACAGGAAAGGAATGGATGGTTATGGGCTGAGTGCAGGTCGGTGTGTCTCGGTCAGAGTAAGCGCTCTGTATGGACTAGAAGGGATGAGATGTCCTGTTTCCAGGTTGTAATTGTTATATGCTTATAAAGACAATGCGAGTCCTGCCTCTGTGCGCCGAGACTTGTAACCTGAGTTAAATCTGCCTTCAGCATCGTGCTCCATGCATGATGTGTCCGAATGTGAATGTGTGTGTGTGTGTGTGTGTGTGTGTGTGTGTGTGTGTGTGTGTGTGTGTGTGTGTGTGTGTGTGTGTGTGTGCGCGTGTGTGTGTGTGTCAAACCCTTCTGCACCGATGTCACGCTGACCCACGTCGTTCCCCGCCGTTCACTACCTGTGATTGACTACTATACGCCAAGGCCATTACGTCCCTGGTCTTTGTTTCTGTCCAACCCTTCTACATCTTTGTCCCTCTGCCCCTCGATTCTTCTCACCATCCTCTCTCAGCATTTTTTTTGCCTTGAAGGAGCCCTTCAAATAACTTTCGGATCTCAGGGAATCCCAGTGTTTAAAAAAAAAGTATTATATCTCGAGCTCCCGGTACGTGAGCGCGATCAGCAAGTTGTGCATCGAATTATCAGCGCTCTTTTTAGTAGATAATGAGTTTTTGCCAACTTTCCCAGAAAAGAAAGCGATAGTTATGTTCAGCTAAATTTTTTGAAATCCCGATTTTTCTCTGTTCCCTGAATTTCACAAACTCTTAAGGCCAGCGTAATTAATGTCTGTGAGTGTGCGTGCAGAGAGCTGGGGATTTCTGGCGCCGACTGTCTGGGCGCAGAGCTCAGGAAAGAAAATGACGGAACAAGACTTTTAACATCCTACATCAGCGGGTAATTTGTCATGACTCCGCTTCCGCTGTGAAATGAGGACAGCACGTTTTCCCCGCTGTGGGTGGGAGAGGCTGCGTTACGTCGAGTTAGCGAATGAACGAGTAGCCTTTAGAGTACTTTGAGTGTGTATTTATTGAAATCTGGACAGCATTTTCTCCCTTATTCGGCAGAGAGAGTGAGAGAGTCGGCGGTATGGCTAATACCGGGTGAATGAGTCGTCTTGGAGGAACTGCGTCCGTGTCCTTACTGAAAGGGGGAGACACCTCTATTTCCCTTATTCGGGAGAGAGAGAGAGAGAGAGAGAGAGAGAGAGAGAGAGAGAGAGAGAGAGAGAGAGAGAGAGAGAGAGAGAGAGGAGAGAGAGAGAGAGAGAGAGAGAGAGAGAGAGAGAGAGAGAGAGAGAGAGAGAGAGAGAGAGAGAGAGAGAGAGAGAGAGAGAGAGAGAGAGAGAGAGAGAGAGAGAGAGAGAGAGAGAGAGAGAGAGAGAGAGAGAGCCAGCGGTATGTCGAATAACAGGTGAATGAGTCGTCAAATCATCTTCTATTGTCATGTCGACTATAACTGCTGGTACAGTGCACAGTAAAAACGGGACAACGTTTTTCAGCAGCATGGTGTTACATGACATAGTGCAAAAACTAAACTGAACTACGTAAACATAACACAGACCGAGCTACACTAGACTGCAGACCTACCCAGGACTGCATACATTGTACAAAACAGTGCAGGCATTACAATAAATAATAAACAAGGCAATAGGGCTGGAAGGTGTCAGTCCAGGTTCTGGGTATAGAGGAATCTGATAGCTGGTGGCGGGGGTGGGGAAGAAACTGTTACAGAGTCTGGTCGTGAGAGTCCGAATGCTTCGGAGCCTATAACCAGACGGCAGGAGGGAGAAGAGTTTGTAGGAGGGGTGTGTGGGGTCCTTCATAATGCTGTTTGCTCTGCGGATGCAGCGTGCCGTGTAAACGTCAGTAATGGCGGAGAAGCCAGGCCCCGGTGATCTTCTCAGCTGACCTCACAATACGCTGCAGGGTCTTGCGATCTGAGACGGTGCAATTTCCGAACCAGACAGTGACGCAGCTGCTCAGGATGCTCTCGATACATCTCCTGTAGAATGTGATGAGGATGGGGGGTGTGGTGGGAGTTGGACATTCCTCAGCCTTCGCCGAAAGTAGAGACGCTGCTGGGCTTTCTTTGCCGTGGAGCTGGTGTTGAGGGACAGGGTGAAATTTTCCGACAGGCGAACACCTTTGTTTTGTTCACATTCAGAGACAGGTTGTTGACTCTGCACGTGAGATGGTGCAGGACACCCCAGACCCCTCCAAATAACCACCCCCATTTGTACTGCAGCAGAAATGCTATTCTCACCCCCTCCATCAAAATTCATCGCACCCCCACCGAGCGACCAAGTGTGCAGCTAATCATAAATAAGGACACAGACTTACAGAACCCCAAATTCTAATCATTCACCCGGTATTCGACATACCACAGGCTCGCTCTCCCTAATGAGTGGAAAAGAGTGTTCCCCGTTTCAATAAAGACACAGACTTGTAGTACACCAACTGTTCAGAAAGCTGAGCCTACTGGGCCTGAACACCTCCCTCTGCAACTGGATCCTTGATAGAGATATTTAAAATTAGGAGGAGGATAGATGGATTTGACATGGATAGTCTTTTTCCATTGAGACGAGGGGAGATTCAAACAAGAGGGCATGAGTTGGGAGTTAGGGGGCAAAAGATTAGGGATAACACGAGGGAGAATTTCTTTACTCAGAGAGTGGTAGCTGTGTGGAACGAGCTTCCAGTAGAATTGTTAGAAGCAGTTTCGGTATTATCATTTAAAATAAAATTGGATAGGTATATTGACAGGAATGCAATGGAGGGTTATTGGCTGAGTGGAGGTCGGTGGGTCTACGAGAGCGTTAGCGTTTGGCACAGACTAGGGGGGCCGAGACGTCCTGTTTTCGGGCTGTAATTGTTATATGGTTATACTGTTCCGAGTACAAATACAAAGCCAAATGAAATGAGGTTGGCATCTAACCAGAAATGCAATTGGCATCTAACAAGGAATGCAAATAATCTTTGTGTGTTTGTGTGTGTGTGTGTGTGCGTGCAGACAGCTGGGGATTTCTGGCCCCGACTGTCTGGGCACAGAGCTCAGGGGAAAAAAAATGACGCAACGAGACTTTTAACATCGTACATCAGCGGGTACTTTGTTATGATTCCCCTTCTGCTGTGAAATGGGGACAGCACGTTTTCCCTGCTGAGGGTGGGAGAGCCTGATTTATCCGTGTTAGCGGATGAACGAGTAGCCTTTGGGATATTGTGAATCTGTGTCTTAATTGAAACGGGGACACATCTTTCTCCCTTATTCGACAGAGTGAGTGAGAGCCGGCCGTATGTCTAATACCGGGTGAATGAGTCGGTTTGGAAGTACTGCGTTCGTGTCCTTACTGAAAGGGAGGGGGGGGGCACCACTATTTCCCTTATTCGGGAGAGAGAGGGAGAGTGAGCCGGCGGTATTCAAGTCGTGTAAACGTCCGTGATGGCGAAAAGCGAGACCCGGTGATCTTCACAATCACCTCACAATCCGCTGTCATCCAGACAGCCGGAGCCAGAAATCTCAGCTCTCTGAGCGCGCGCACACACAGACACACACACACACACACACACACACACACACACGCACACACACACACACACACACACACACACACACACACACACACACACACACACACACACACACACGCACACGCACACACATTTATTACGCAGGCCTTAAGAGTTTGTACAATTCAGGTAATAGAAAGAAAGAGGGATTTCAACAAAGTTTAGCTGAACATAACTATCGCTTTCTTTTCAAGGGAAGTTGGCAGAAACTCAGTATCTACTAAAAAGAGCGTTGATAATTCGATGCGCAACTTGCTGATCACGCTCATGTAGCGGATGCTGGAGATATAATGCATTTTTTTTTAAACACAGGGTTTCCCTGAGATCCGAAAATTATTTCAATAGCTCCTCCAAGGCAAAAAAATGCTGAGAGAGGATGGTGAGAAGAATCGAGGGGCAGAGGGACTTGGATGTAGAAGGGTTGGACAGACACAGAGAGAGGTGTGGAGTGACAAGGGAGGTATAGGCCTTGGCGTATAGTAGTCACTCACAGGGAGTGAATGGTGGGGAACGACGTGGGTCAGCGTGACATCGGTGCAGAAGGGTGGGACACACACACACGCGCGCACACACACACACACACACACACACACACACACACACACACACACACACACACACACACACACACACACACAGATTCACACACAACATGCATGGCGAATCATGATGAAGGCAAATTTAACTCAGGTTACAAGTCTCGCCGCACAGAGGCAGGACTCGCACGGTCAGTATAAGCATATAACAATTACAGCCCGGAAGCAGGACATCTCAGCCCTTCTAGACCATGCCGAACGCTTACTCTCACCTTCTCCCACCAACCTGAACTCAGCGCATAACACTCCATTACTTTCCTGTCCATATACCTATCCAATTTTACTTTAATTAACAATACGGAACGTGCCCATAGCAGTTCTACAGGAAGCTCGTTCCACACAGCTGCCACTCTGTGAGTAAAGAAATTCCCCCTCTTGTTATCCCTAAACTTTTGCCCCCGAACTCACAACTCATGTCCTCTTGTTTGAATCTCCCCTCGTCTCAATGGAAACAGACTATCCATGTCAACTCTATCTATCCCCCTCATAATCTTAATTACTTCTATCAAGGATCCAGTTGCAGAGGGAGGTGTTCAGGCCCAGTAGGATCAGCTTTCCAATCAGTTGGTTTACTACAAGTCTGTGTCTTCATTGCAACGGGGAACACTCTTTTCCCCTTATTAGGGAGAGAGCGAGACAGTGGTATGTCGAATACCGGGTGCATGAGTGGAATTTGGTGTTCTGTAAGTCTGTGTCCTTATTGATGATTGGCTGCGCACTTGAGAGCTCGGTGGGGGTGCGATGATTTTTGCTGGAGGGAGTGAGAAAAGCTTTTCTGCTGTATGTGCAGGGGGGTGTTCTTTGGATTGATCGGGGGGGGGGGGGGTGGTTGTGGTTTCTGCATCATCTCACGTGCAGAGCCAACAACCTGTGTCTGAATGTGAACAAAACAAAGGTGTTCGCCTGGCGGAGAATTTCACCCTGTCCCTCAACACCAGCTCCACAGCAAAGAAAGCCCAGCAGCGTCTCTACTTCCTGCGAAGGCTGAGGAAAGTCCATCTCCCACCAAACCCCCCATTCTCATCACATTCTACAGGGGTTGTATCGAGAGCATCCTGAGCAGATGCGTCACTGCCTGGTTCTGAATTTGCACCGACTCAGATCGCAAGACCCTGCAGCGGATAGTGAGATCAGCTGAGAAGATCACCGGGGTCTCGCTTCCCGCCATCACGGACGTTTAATCCAAAAGCTAAATCCGCAAAGGAAACAGCAATATGAAGGTCTCCACGCATCGCTCATGTAAACTCTTCTCCCTCCTGCCATCTGGGAAAAGGCTCCGAAGCATTCTGGCTCTCACGACCCGACTATGTAGCAGTTTCTTCCCCAAAGCTATCAGACTCCTCAATACCCGGAACCTGGACTGACACCAACTTACTGCCCTATTGTCCTGTTCATTATTCATTGTAATGCCTGCACTGTTTTGTGCACTTTATTCAGTCCTGGGTAGGTCTGTAGTCTAGTGTAATTCATTCCTGTTTTGTTTTTACGTAGTTCAGTCTAGTTTTTGTACTGTGTTATGTAACAGCATGGTCCTGAAAAATGTTGTCTCGTTTTTACTGCGTACTGTACCAGCAGTTATGTTCGAAATGACAATAAATTGACTTGACTTGTCTTGGCAAGGGAGCGTTAACGCCCAGCTCTTGGAGATTACTGTGTCACAAGCCACGTGGTGATCTTGCGACTGCCTTATGACCATGATGTAATTGATTGTCTGGCAAGGATGATTTAATGGTCGTGATGGTGGGGGTGAAGTAATTTCCTCGCCGGTGTGAGGTCACGTGATGACACGTCCCGACAGGTATGAAACGGTGCAGAAGGGTAGGAACACACACACACACACACACACACACACACACACACTCACACACACACACACACACACACACACACACACACACACATTCACTCACATCATGCATGGAGAATGATGCTGAAGGCAGATTTAATTCAGTTTACAAGTCTCGGGGCACAGAGGCAAGACCCGCACTGTCAGTATAAGCATATAACAATTACAGCATGGAAACAGGCCATCTCGGCCCTTCTAGTCCATGCAAAACGCTTACTGGCACCTATTCCCACCGACCTGCACTCAGCCCATTACCCTCCATTCCTTTCCTGTCCATATACCTATCCGATTTTGCTTTCAATGACAATACCGAACCTGGCTCTGCCACTTCTACTGGAAGCTCGTTCCACACAGCTACCACTCTCTGAGTAAAGAAATTCCCCTCTCGTGTTAACCCAAACTTTTGCTCCCTAACTCTCAACTCATGTCCTCTTGTTTGAATCTCCCTTACTCTCAATGGAAAAAGCCTATCCACGTCAACTCTATCTATCCCCCTCATAATTTTAAATATCTCTATCAGGTATTCTTTATCAAAGAATAAAGACCTAACTTGTTCAACCTTTCCCTGTGACTTAGGTGCTGAAACCCAAGTAACATTCTTGTAAATCTCCTCTGTACTCTCTCTATTTTGTTGACATCTTCCCTATAATTCGGTAACCAGAACTGTACACAGACTCCTCAATACCCAGAGCCTGGACTGACACCAACTTACTGACCTATTGTCCCGTTTATTCTTTATTGTAATGCCTGCACTGTTTTGTGCACTTTATGTAGTCCTGGGTAGGTCTGTAGTCCAATGTAGTTTTTTTTTTTCTGTGTTGTCTTTACGTAGTTCAGTCTAGTTTTTGTACTGTGTCATGTAACACCATGGCCCTGAAAAACGTTGTCTCGTTTTTACTGTGTACTGTGCATGCAGTTATGGTCGAATTGACAATTGAAAGTGACTTGACTACTCGTTCACCTGCTATTCCACATACCGCCGGCTCACTCTCACTCTCCCGATTAAGGGAAATAGTGGTGTCCCCCCCCTCCCTCTTTCAGTAAGTACACGGACCTCCCAATATCTCCCCCCTTCCCCACTCTCCCCTTTCCCTCTGTCCATCTCTCCCTCTTTCTCCACTCTCCCTTTCCCTCTGTCTCACTCTCCCTCTCCACTCTCACTCCTTCCCCACTCTCCCCTTTCCCTCCGTCCATCTCTCCCTCCTTCTCCACTCTCCCCTTTCCCTCTGTCTCACTCTCCCTCTCCACTCTCCCTCCTTCCCCACTCTCCCCTTTCCATTTGTCTACTCCCAACATTTTGTGAAGGTATTCCGGACGGGTGTGCAAAGGTTTGGGACAACTGTACAAACACGCCACACTGGGCTTAGTAAAGCTTTGGCCAGTAGATGGGAAAAGGTCTATAATGCTTTGGGATTCAGCTGGGACTGCTGACTCATCGTGATATTTATAAATGACCTGGATGAGCAAGTGGAGGGGGTGGGTTAGTAAGTTCGAAGTGAGAGGTGATTCATTTCGGTAGGTCAAATATGATGGCAGAATACAGTATTAATGGTAAGACTCTTGTCAGTGTGAGGATCAGAGGGATACTGCGGTCCGAGTCCATAGGACGCTCAAAGCAGCTCAAAGCAGCACAGGTTGAACCTGTGGGTAAGAAGGCGTACGGTGCATTGGCCTTCATCGATCGTGGAATTGAATTTAGGAGCAGAGAGGTAATGTTGCAGCTATATAGGACCCTGGTAAGATCTCACTTGGAGAATTGTGCTCAGTCTGGTCACCTCACTACAGGAAGAACGTGGAAACCATAGAAAGGGTGCGGAGTAGATTTACAAGGATGTTGCCTGGATTGGGGAGCATGTCTTACGAGAATAGGTTGAGTGAACTCGGCCTTTTCTCGGAGAATGAGAGGTGACCTGATAGAGGAGTATAATGTTATGAGAGGCATTGATCGTGTGTATAGTCAGATGCTTTTTTTCCCCAGGGCTGAAATGGTTGCCACAAGAGGACACAGGTTTAAGGTGCTGGGGAGTAGGTACAGAGGAGATGTCAGGGGTAAGTTTTCTTACTCAGAGAGTGGTGAGTGTGTGGAATGGGCTGCCGGCGACGGTGGTTTTGGGGGGATACGATAGCGTCTTTTAAGTGACTCCTGGAACATGGAGCTTAGAAAAATAAAGCGCTATCGGTAACCCTAGGCACTTTCTAAGATACGGACGTGTTGGGAACAGCTTTGTGCGTTAAAGTGCCTGTATTGCGCTGCAGGGTTTTTATGTTTCGAAATCAGGCGACGTTCTGTTCAATGCCCGGAGTCAACGGGAGTCTCTCGTCCGCTCCCACTGAGAGACGCATCGAACTCTAATCTCTCTCCTCTCTCCGCCCCGCCGCTCACTCACAGACACAACACAGGAATCAGCCGTGCGTTGTCAGCCTGTCTCCTGAACGTCTGTGGAACGGGAACAGAATGTGCCGACACGTCTCCGCCTTGTGGGGTGAACAAGGACGGGCACCGCCCTCTGGAGCACCTCCTTCCCAGCGCCCCGAGTCTCTGACCGTGTATTTGCTGACGTGTCCAGTGGCATCTCACCACATAAATACGCCGGCCGTCTCGGGGGGAGCTTATTCCTGCGTGAACAGGCGCTCCTGAACGATCTGCATCCTCGGGCAACTTCCAACATGACTCTTTCCGTGAAAACCTTCGCCCTCCTCTCCATCCTGTTGGTGCTCGCTTACTGTCAACGGTAAGTTCTTGCCTCAATTTTGGCTTCTCTCATGTCGGGATCCTCGCTCCGGACAGCGAGAGGATGGGGGAGGTGGAGAGTGTCTGGGGGCCCGAGAGCTGTGGCGGGTCAGAGAAAGATAATGGGAGGATAGGACTTATTAAGTACGCCGCAGCAGACGGCCGCTGAAAATGTGGAGACTGTGAGGCCATAAGACACTCAAGTTAGAGATAGGCCGTTCAGCCCGTCGCCTCTACTGCACCACTCCGCTATGGCTGATCGCGTGTTCCACCCAACCACGTATACCTGCCTTGTCGCCATATCCTTTGATGCCCTGACCGGTCAGGGAGCTACCAATTTCTGCTTTGAGTATTCACACGGCATTGGCCTCCACAACCGCCTTTGGCACCGCGTTCGTCAGATTCACTATCCTCTGCCTAAAGGAAATTCCTCCTCTTTTTCTGAAGCATTCTCCCACAGTTTCGAGGCTGTGCCCCCCTAGTTTTGCAGATCCACCCTATCTCTTCCTTTTCAGTCGGTTTCAATACGAACCACACCCCACCCCCATATTCTTCCAAATCCCAGTGAGTCCGGGCTCAAAGATGACAAACGCTCCTCATGTGTCAACCCGTTCATTCCCTGAATCTTCCCCGTGAACCTGCTCTGCACTCTCTCCAATGACGACCCATCTCCTGCCTCTGAATTCCCTTCATCAAATGCGATCCTGTACATCCGATTTACGCTTCTCCCTCTCAGACTGCAGTGTGAATTCAATCCTATTATGATCACCGATCCCTAAAGTTTCCTTTACCTTAACTCCCGAATGAAATCCGGATTATGACACAAAACCACAACACTGAAGCAGGTCAGATTGTATAAATGTCAACTTTATTCCTCGGAAGGTAGGAGAATGAGAGGGTATTTGAGAGGGTTGTACAGGATGATGAGGGTATAGACTGGGTAAATGCGAGCTAGAAGGGAATTTTCTTCACTCAGAGGGCCGATAGATTAAGGGAAAAGTCGCCGGCGCCAGCACTCCGTGCCAGCCTGATTTGTAAGTTTAAGCGACATTTGTATCGGTACACGGTAGGCAGGGGTCTGGAGGGTAATGGTCCCGGGGCAGATCGAAGGAAGTAGGCGCATTAAATGGTTCGGCACGTACTGTGTGGGCCGAAGGGCCTGCGTTGTGTTGTACTTTCCTTTATGACTCTCTCACCCAGTCTCGTCCCCTCCCGATCTTCCACCCACTCACTCACTCCACTCGTCCCCTCCCATTCCTAACCCCACTCTTTCTCTCTCACTCACTCCTCTCGTCCCTTCCCGATCTTCCCCCCACTCACTCCTCTCGTACCCTCCGAGTCCTAACCCACTCTTTCTCTCACACATTCACTCATTCCTCTCGTCCCCTCCAAGTCCTATACCCTCACTCTCTCACTCCACTCGTCCGCTCGTCCTAACATCACTATTTCTCTCTCACTCACTCCTCTCATCCCTTCCCTGTCCTACCCCCATTCTCTCACTTTCGCTTCACTCGTCCCCTCCAGTCCTAACCCCACTCTTTCTCTCTCTCTCACTCCTCTCATCCCATCGAAGGCCTAACCCCCACTCTCTCTCAAATTCATTCCTCTCGTCCCCTCGCAGTCCTACACCCTACTCTCTCACACGCGCTCCTCTCGTCTCCTTCCAGTCCTACCCCTACACACTCACACACTCCTCTCCTCCCCTCCCATTCCTACCCCCACTCTCTCTCTCACTCCTCTCATCCCTTCCCACTCCTAACCGCACACTCCCTCTCTCTAAATCACTCCTCTCGTCCCCTCCCATTCCTACTCCCACTCTCTCTCTCTTTCGCTTCACTCGTCCCCTCCAGTCCTAACCCCACTCTTTCTCTCTCACTCACTCCTCTCGTCCCCTCCCGATCTTCCCTCCACTCACTCACACCTCTCGTACCCTCCGAGTCCTAACCCACTCTTTCTCTCACTCACTCACTCATTCCTCTCGTCCCCTCCAAGTCCTACCCCTCACTCTCTCACTCCACTCGTGCCCTCGTCCTTTCCTCACTTTCTCTCTCACTCACTCCTCTCATCCCTTCCCTGTGCTACCCCCAATCTCTCTCACTCCTCTCGTCCCCTCCCATTCCTACCCCCTCTCTCTCTCTCTTTCGCTTCACTCGTCCCCTCCAGTCCTATCCCACTCTTTCTCTCTCACTGACTCCTCTCGTCCTCTCCTAGTCCTACCCCGCACTCTCTCTCAAATTCACTCCTCTCGTCCCCTCGTAGTCCTACACCCTACTCTCGCTCTCACACTCCTCTCCTACCCTCCCTGTCCTACTCCCCTCTCTCTCTCACTCACCCCTCTCGTCCACTCCCATTCCTACCCCCCACTCTCTCTCTCACTCCTCTCTTCCGCTCCTACTACCACTAACTTTCTCTCTCTCACTCCTCTCATCCCTTCCCACTCCTAACCGCACACTCCCTCTCTCTAAATCACTCCTCTCGTCCCCTCCCATTCCTACTCCCACTCTCTCTCTCTTTCGCTTCACTCGTCCCCTCCAGTCCTAACCCCACTCTTTCTCTCTCACTCACTCCTCTCGTCCCCTCCCGATCTTCCCTCCACTCACTCACACCTCTCGTACCCTCCGAGTCCTAACCCACTCTTTCTCTCACTCACTCACTCATTCCTCTCGTCCCCTCCAAGTCCTATCCCCTCACTCTCTCACTCCACTCGTGCCCTCGTCCTTTCCTCACTTTCTCTCTCACTCACTCCTCTCATCTCTTCCCTGTGCTACCCCCAATCTCTCTCACTCCTCTCGTCCCCTCCCATTCCTACCCCCTCTCTCTCTCTCTTTCGCTTCACTCGTCCCCTCCAGTCCTAACCCACTCTTTCTCTCTCACTGACTCCTCTCGTCCTCTCCTAGTCCTACCCCGCACTCTCTCTCAAATTCACTCCTCTCGTCGCCTCGTAGTCCTACACCCTACTCTCGCTCTCACACTCCTCTCCTCCCCTCCCTGTCCTACTCCCCTCTCTCTCTCACTCACCCCTCTCGTCCACTCCCATTCCTACCCCCCACTCTCTCTCTCACTCCTCTCTTCCGCTCCGAGTACTACCACTAACTTTCTCTCTCTCACTCCTCTCATCCCATCCCAGGCCTAACCCCCACTCTCTCTCAAATTCACTCCTCTCGTCCCCTCGCAGTCCTACACCCTACTCTCTTACACGCGCTTCTCTCGTCCCCTCCCAGTCCTACCCCTACACACTCACACACTTCTCTCCTCCCCTCCCATTCCTACCCACTACACTCACTCACACACTCTTCTGCTCCACTCCCTGTCCTACTCCCCTCTCTCTCTCTCTCACTCACTCCACTCGTCCCCTTCCAATCCTACCCCCCACACACTCTCTCTGTCACTGTTCTATTCCCCTCCGTCCTACCACCCATTCTCTCTCTCTCTCACTCCTATCATCCTCTCCGAGTCCTAACCCCACACTACCTCTCTAAATCACACCTCTCGTCCCCTCGCAGTCCTAACCCCCACTCTCTCTCTCTCACTCACTCCTCTCATCCTCTCCCAGTCCTGCCCCGCACTCTCTCTCAAATTCACTCCTCTCGTCCCCTCGCAGTTCTACACCCATTTCTCTCTCACTCACTCCTCTCGACCCCTCCCAGTCCTACCCCTACACTCACTCACACACTCCTCTCCTCCCCTCCCTGTCCTAATCCCCACTCTCTCTCACTCACTCCACTTGTCCCGTCCAGGCCTAACACCACTGTTTAGCTCTCTCTCACTGCTCTCGTGCCCTCCCTGTCCTACAACCCCTCTCTCTCACTCACTCATCTCGTCCACTCCCAATTCCTACCCCCACTCTCTCTCTCTCTCACTCCTCTCATCCCATCCCAGGCCTAACCCCACACTCCCTCTCTCTAAATTACGCCTTTCGTCCCCTCCCAGTCCTAACACTCTACTCGTTCACACGCGCTCCTCTCGTCCCCTCCCAGTCCTACCCCTACACTCACGCACACACTCCTCTCCTCCCCTCGCTGTCCTATTCTCCACTCTCTCTCTCTCAATCCTCTCGTCACCTCCCAGTCCTAACACCCACTAGCTCTCAAATTCACTCCTCTCGTCCCCTCGCAGTCCTACACCCTACTCTCTCACACGCGCTCCTCTCGTCCCCCTCCCAGTCCTACCGCACACTCTCTCTCACTCACTCCTCTCGTCCCCTCCCATTCCTACCCCACTCCCTCTCCTCCTCTCTTCCCCTCAGAGTCCTACCACACACTCTTTCTCTCACACTCCTCTCATTCCCTCCGTCCTAACCCACACTACCTCTCTCTAAATCACACCTCTCGTCCCCTCCCAGTCCGAACCCCACTCTCTCTCTCACACAAACCTCTCGTCCCCTCCAAGTCCTAACCCCCACTCTCTCTATCACTCACTCCTCTCGTCCTCTCCGTCCTACCCCGCACTCTCTACCAAATTCACTCCTCTCGTCCCCTCGCAGTCCTACACCGTACTCTCTCTCACACACTCCTCTCGACCCCTCCCAGTCCTACACCCTACACTCACTCACAAACTCCTCTCCTCCCCTCCCTGTCCTACTCCCTCTCTCTCTCTCACTCCTCTCTTCCCCTCCCAGTCCTAACCCCACACTACTTTACTCTAAATCACGCCTCTCGTCCCCTCCCAGTGCTAACCCCCACTCTCTCTCTTACTCACTACTCTCGTCCCCTCCCGATCTTACCCCACTCACTCACTCCTCTCATACCCTCCGAGTCCTAACCCACTCTTTCTCTCACTCACTCACTCATTCCTCTCGTCCCCTCAAAGTCCTATCCCCTCACTCTCTCACTCCATTCGTCCCCTCGTCCTATCCTCACTCTTTCTCTCTCACTCACTCCTCTCACCCCTTCCCTGTCCTAACCCAATCTCTCCCTCACTCCTCTCGTCCCCTCCCATTCCTATCCCCCAATCTCTCTTTCGCTTCACTCGTCCCTTCCAGTCCTAACCCCACTCTTTCTCTCTCACTCACTCATCTCGTCCTCTCCCAGTCCTACCCCGCACTCTCTCTCAAATTCACTCCTCTCGTCCCCTCGTAGTCCTACACTCTACTCTCGCTCACACACTCCTCTCCTCTCCTCCCTGTCCTACTCCCCTCTCTCTCTTACTCACTCCTCTCGTCCACTCCCATTCCTACCCCCCCCCACTCTCTCTCTCACTCCTCTCTTCCGCTCCGAGTACTACCACCCACTTTCTCTCTCTCACTCCTCTCATCCCATCCCAGGGCAAACCCCCACTCTCTCTCAAATTCACTCCTCTCGTCCCCTCGCAGTCCTACACCCTACTCTCTCACACGCGCTCCTGTCGTCCCCTCCCAGTCCTACCCCTTCACACTCACACACTCCTCTCCTCCCCTCCCATTCCTACCCCCCACTCTCTCTCTCTCACTCCTCTCATCCCTTCCCAGTCCTAACCGCACACTCCCTCTCTCAAAATCACTCCTCTCGTCCCCTCCCAGTCCTAACCCCCACTCTCTCTCTCACTCAAATCTCACGTCCCCTCTGTCCTACACCCTACACTCACACACACACTCCTCTCCTCCCCTCCCTGACCTACACACCACACCTTCTCTCACACACTGCACTCGTGTCCTCCATTCCTAACCCCACTCTTAATATCTCACTCACTCCTCTCGCCCCTTCCCATTCCTAACACCACACTTTCTCTCTCACACACTCCTCTCCTCCCCTCCCAGTCCTACCCCACTCTCTCTCTCTCTGTCTCAGTCCTCTCTTCCCCTCCTAGTCCTACCACCCATTCGCTCTCACTCACTCCTCTCGTCCCCTCCCGATCTTCCCTCCACTCACTCACACCTCTCGTACCCTCCGAGTCCTAACCCACTCTTTCTCTCACTCACTCACTCATTCCTCTCGTCCCCTCCAAGTCCTATCCCCTCACTCTCTCACTCCACTCGTGCCCTCGTCCTTTCCTCACTTTCTCTCTCACTCACTCCTCTCATCTCTTCCCTGTGCTACCCCCAATCTCTCTCACTCCTCTCGTCCCCTCCCATTCCTACCCCCTCTCTCTCTCTCTTTCGCTTCACTCGTCCCCTCCAGTCCTAACCCACTCTTTCTCTCTCACTGACTCCTCTCGTCCTCTCCTAGTCCTACCCCGCACTCTCTCTCAAATTCACTCCTCTCGTCGCCTCGTAGTCCTACACCCTACTCTCGCTCACACTCCTCTCCTCCCCTCCCTGTCCTACTCCCCTCTCTCTCTCACTCACCCCTCTCGTCCACTCCCATTCCTACCCCCCACTCTCTCTCTCACTCCTCTCTTCCGCTCCGAGTACTACCACTAACTTTCTCTCTCTCACTCCTCTCATCCCATCCCAGGCCTAACCCCCACTCTCTCTCAAATTCACTCCTCTCGTCCCCTCGCAGTCCTAC
This sequence comes from Hemitrygon akajei, assembly GCF_048418815.1. Classification (NCBI taxonomy): domain Eukaryota; kingdom Metazoa; phylum Chordata; class Chondrichthyes; order Myliobatiformes; family Dasyatidae; genus Hemitrygon; species Hemitrygon akajei. Next base: position 5,083,542 of record NW_027331922.1, read on the forward strand.
ACCCTACTCTCTTACACGCGCTTCTCTCGTCCCCTCCCAGTCCTACCCCTACACACTCACACACTTCTCTCCTCCCCTCCCATTCCTACCCACTACACTCACTCACACACTCTTCTGCTCCACTCCCTGTCCTACTCCCCTCTCTCTCTCTCTCACTCACTCCACTCGTCCCCTTCCAATCCTACCCCCCACACACTCTCTCTGTCACTGTTCTATTCCCCTCCGTCCTACCACCCATTCTCTCTCTCTCTCACTCCTATCATCCTCTCCGAGTCCTAACCCCACACTACCTCTCTAAATCACACCTCTCGTCCCCTCGCAGTCCTAACCCCCACTCTCTCTCTCTCACTCACTCCTCTCATCCTCTCCCAGTCCTGCCCCGCACTCTCTCTCAAATTCACTCCTCTCGTCCCCTCGCAGTTCTACACCCATTTCTCTCTCACTCACTCCTCTCGACCCCTCCCAGTCCTACCCCTACACTCACTCACACACTCCTCTCCTCCCCTCCCTGTCCTAATCCCCACTCTCTCTCACTCACTCCACTTGTCCCGTCCAGGCCTAACACCACTGTTTAGCTCTCTCTCACTGCTCTCGTGCCCTCCCTGTCCTACAACCCCTCTCTCTCACTCACTCATCTCGTCCACTCCCAATTCCTACCCCCACTCTCTCTCTCTCTCACTCCTCTCATCCCATCCCAGGCCTAACCCCACACTCCCTCTCTCTAAATTACGCCTTTCGTCCCCTCCCAGTCCTAACACTCTACTCGTTCACACGCGCTCCTCTCGTCCCCTCCCAGTCCTACCCCTACACTCACGCACACACTCCTCTCCTCCCCTCGCTGTCCTATTCTCCACTCTCTCTCTCTCAATCCTCTCGTCACCTCCCAGTCCTAACACCCACTAGCTCTCAAATTCACTCCTCTCGTCCCCTCGCAGTCCTACACCCTACTCTCTCACACGCGCTCCTCTCGTCCCCTCCCAGTCCTACCGCACACTCTCTCTCACTCACTCCTCTCGTCCCCTCCCATTCCTACCCCACTCCCTCTCCTCCTCTCTTCCCCTCAGAGTCCTACCACACACTCTTTCTCTCACACTCCTCTCATTCCCTCCGTCCTAACCCACACTACCTCTCTCTAAATCACACCTCTCGTCCCCTCCCAGTCCGAACCCCACTCTCTCTCTCACACAAACCTCTCGTCCCCTCCAAGTCCTAACCCCCACTCTCTCTATCACTCACTCCTCTCGTCCTCTCCGTCCTACCCCGCACTCTCTACCAAATTCACTCCTCTCGTCCCCTCGCAGTCCTACACCGTACTCTCTCTCACACACTCCTCTCGACCCCTCCCAGTCCTACACCCTACACTCACTCACAAACTCCTCTCCTCCCCTCCCTGTCCTACTCCCTCTCTCTCTCTCACTCCTCTCTTCCCCTCCCAGTCCTAACCCCACACTACTTTACTCTAAATCACGCCTCTCGTCCCCTCCCAGTGCTAACCCCCACTCTCTCTCTTACTCACTACTCTCGTCCCCTCCCGATCTTACCCCACTCACTCACTCCTCTCATACCCTCCGAGTCCTAACCCACTCTTTCTCTCACTCACTCACTCACTCATTCCTCTCGTCCCCTCAAAGTCCTATCCCCTCACTCTCTCACTCCATTCGTCCCCTCGTCCTATCCTCACTCTTTCTCTCTCACTCACTCCTCTCACCCCTTCCCTGTCCTAACCCAATCTCTCCCTCACTCCTCTCGTCCCCTCCCATTCCTATCCCCCAATCTCTCTTTCGCTTCACTCGTCCCTTCCAGTCCTAACCCCACTCTTTCTCTCTCACTCACTCATCTCGTCCTCTCCCAGTCCTACCCCGCACTCTCTCTCAAATTCACTCCTCTCGTCCCCTCGTAGTCCTACACTCTACTCTCGCTCACACACTCCTCTCCTCTCCTCCCTGTCCTACTCCCCTCTCTCTCTTACTCACTCCTCTCGTCCACTCCCATTCCTACACCCCCCACACTCTCTCTCTCACTCCTCTCTTCCGCTCCGAGTACTACCACCCACTTTCTCTCTCTCACTCCTCTCATCCCATCCCAGGGCAAACCCCCACTCTCTCTCAAATTCACTCCTCTCGTCCCCTCGCAGTCCTACACCCTACTCTCTCACACGCGCTCCTGTCGTCCCCTCCCAGTCCTACCCCTTCACACTCACACACTCCTCTCCTCCCCTCCCATTCCTACCCCCCACTCTCTCTCTCTCACTCCTCTCATCCCTTCCCAGTCCTAACCGCACACTCCCTCTCTCAAAATCACTCCTCTCGTCCCCTCCCAGTCCTAACCCCCACTCTCTCTCTCACTCAAATCTCACGTCCCCTCTGTCCTACACCCTACACTCACACACACACTCCTCTCCTCCCCTCCCTGACCTACACACCACACCTTCTCTCACACACTGCACTCGTGTCCTCCATTCCTAACCCCACTCTTAATATCTCACTCACTCCTCTCGCCCCTTCCCATTCCTAACACCACACTTTCTCTCTCACACACTCCTCTCCTCCCCTCCCAGTCCTACCCCACTCTCTCTCTCTCTGTCTCAGTCCTCTCTTCCCCTCCTAGTCCTACCACCCATTCGCTCTCACTCACACCTCTCGTCCGCTCCCAGTCCTACACCCTACACTCACTCACTCCCATACACCTCTCCTCCATACACCTCTCCTCCATTCCCTGTCCGACTCCCCTCTCTCTCTCACTCACTCCTCTCGACCCCTCCCATTTCTACTCCCCACTCTCTCTCACTCCTCTCTTCCCCTCCCAGTCCAAACCCCACACTACATCTCTCAAATTCACTCCTCTCGTCCCCTCGCAGTCCTACATCCTACTCTCTCTCACACACTCCTCTCGTCACCTCCCATTCCTACCCACTACACTCACTCACACACTCTTCTGCTCCACTCCCTGTCCTACTCCCCCTCTCTCTCACTCACTCATCTCGTCCACTCCCAATTCCTATCCCCACTCTCTCTCTCTTACTCCTCTCATCCCATCCCAGGCCTAACCCCACACTCCCTCTCTCTAAATCACACCTCTCGTCCCCTCGCAGTCCTACACCCTACTCTCTCACACGCGCTCCTCTCGTCCCCTCCCAGTCCTACCCCTAGACTCACTCACACACTCCTCTCCTCCCCTCCATGTCCTACCCCCCATTCTCTCTCCTCCTCTCTTCCCCTCAGAGTCCTACCACACACTCTTTCTCTCTCACTCCTCTCATCCCCTCCGTCCTAACCCCACACTACCTCTCTCTAAATCACTCCTCTCCTCGCCTCGCAGTCCTACACCGTACTCTCTCTCACACACTCCTCTCGTCCCCTCCCAGTCCTACACCCTACACTCACTCACAAACCCCTCTCCTCCCCTCCCTGTCCTACTCCCTCTCTCTCTCTCTCTCTCACTCCTCTCTTCCCCTCCCAGTCCTAACCCCACACTACCTTACTCTAAATCACGCCTCTCGTCCCCTCCCAGTCCTAACCCCCACTCTCTCTCTCACTCACTCCTCTGGTGCTCTCCGTCCTACCCCGCACTCTCTCTCAAATTCACTCCTCTCGTCCCCTCGCAGTCCTACCAACCACACTCTCAGTCACTCATTCCTTTCGTCCCCTCCCAGACCTACCCCACTCTCTCTCTCACTTCATTCGTCCCCTCCAGTCCTAACCCCACTCTTTCTCTCTCACTCACTCCTCTCGTCCCCTCCCAGTCCTACCCCCACTCTCTCTCTCTCTCACTCCTCTCAGCACACTTTATTGCTCCCTCTCTCCCCTCTCTCTCCCTACCTGCCTCCTCCCTCTCACTGCCCACTCCCCCTACCACTCATTCTTCCTCTCCCTCCTTTCCTTTCCGTGACACCCACAATCCATCCCGCGTTCCCCTTTCCCTTGTCGTCTTTCCTCACCCTCCCTCCCACTCAAAGTCCCACTCACTACCTCTCTCCATCTCTCCCAGCCGCGGTAAAATCCCCATGCTCGAACATGAATGGAGTTGTCGGAGCCTAAAAGGATGGTGTGCTGCGGAATGCCCCGGGGACATCATCACCGCTTACTGCCCCGCACCCGGTCTCCACTGCTGTGTTTAGACCCCTGAGGAGTCTCCGGCGCCCTGTTCTCTCAGACGGTTCCAGAGAAACCCCCCGCCTACCGGAAAGTTACCTGGAAATAAAGCAGTACTGCTGAACAGTATCAACCAGATCGTCGTCTGTTTATTCCACTCCACGGGCTCCGCCTGACCTGCCGAGTGGGCGGAGAGGGATGGTGTGGGGTTAGGGATGGGTGCGCATTGGATGGAGGAGGGTTCCGTTACTGGGAGGGCGGAATCGGGACAAAAGGGGGTTCCGCGGGAGTTTCCCCTCTCGCTGCCAGGGGGAGCTGGAGCGGCTGTCGGCGGGAATTGCCTGGGAAGTCGGGGAGGGCCCAGCGGCAGACGGGAGGGGTGGACGGGAAGGGGAGTGAGGGGTGGAGGGAATTCCGGGGGTGATGATGGAGGAGAGGACGGGGAGAGGGGAGGGAAGGAGGAGGGATGAGGGGTGATTTGTTTGACGGACAGAGGTCACCGGCATTCCACCCACCCCAAGTGGGTTGTGAATTACACCCTTCCCTCTCCGCTCGACTTCTCCCTCTATCCTTACCACCCCTCTACTCCCTCCACTCTTCTCCCTCTCAATCCCTCTCTACTCATCTTCTCTCTCTTTATTTCTCCTTCACCACCCTCCCTCGCTCGTCTCTTTCACTCTTTTTCAACCTCCCCGCTCCCCTCTCTCTCTTTCTCGCCCGTCACCCTTCCACCCCATTCACTCCCTTTCAACCCTCTCTTTCGAACTCTCTCCTCTCCCCTGCTTCCCCTTGCGCTTTACCCGCCCCTGTCGCCGCCCTCTGCATCTCTCCTCTCCAGCAAAAACCTTCCGTCTCACCACTCCCCAACCCTCTATTCATCTCCCCTCTATTTCTTCCCCTTTCTGCCACACACTTTGCCCTTCATCCCCTCTCTCCTACTTTAAATCACCTCTCCCTCTCCACTCTCCCTCCTTTCACACTCTCCCCTTTCCCTTCGTCCATCTCTCCCTCTCCACTCTCCCTCCTTCCCCATTCTCCCCTTTCCCTCTGTCTATCTCTCCCTTTCCACACTGTCTTCATCCCCACTCTCCCCTTTACCTCTGTCCATCTCTCCCTATCCACTCTCCCTCATTCCCCACTCTCCCCTTTCCCTCTGTCTATCTCTCCCTCTCCACTCTCCCTTCATCCCCACTCTCCCCTTTCCCTCTGACTGCTCCCAACATTTTGTGGGCGTATTCCGGACGAGTTTGGGACAACTGTACAACTACGCCACACTGGGTTCAGTAAAACTTGGTCAAGTAGATGGAAAAGGGTCTATAATGCTTTGGGATTCAGCTGGGACTGCTGACTCATAGTGATATTTATAACTGACCTGGATGAGGAAATGGAGGGATGGGTTTGTAGGTTTGCTGATGACACAAAAGTTGGAGGTGTTGTGGATAGTGTGGAGGGCTGTCGGAGGTTACAGCGGGACAACGATGGGATGCAAAACTGGGCTGAGAAGTGGCAGATGGAGTTCAACCCAGAGAAGTGAGAGGTGGTTCATTTTGGTAGGTCATATATGATGGCAGAATATAGTATTAATGGTAAGACTCTTGTCAGTGTGGAGGATCAGAGGGATCTTGGGGTCCGAGTCCATAGGATGCTCAAAGCAACTGCGCAGGTTGAAACTGTGGTTAAAAAGGCACACACTGTGTATGCCTTCATCGATCGTGGAATTTAATTTAGGAGCGAAGAGGTAATTTTACAGCTATATAGGACCCTGCTCGGTCCCCACTTGAAGTACTGTGCTCAGTTCTGGTCGCCTCACTACAGGAAGGATGTGGAAACCATAGAAAGGGTACAGTGCGGATTTACAAGGATGTTGCATGGATTGGGGAGCGTGCCTTATGAGAATAGGTTGAGTGAACTCGGCCTTTTCTCCTCGGAGCGACGGAGGATGAGAGGTGACCTGATAGAGGTGTACAAGTAGATGAGAGGCATTGATCGTGTGGATAGTCAGAGGCTTGTCCCCAGGGCTGTTTGGCCAGCACGAGAGGGCACAGTTTTAAAAGTTTCTTGGAAGTAGTTACAGAGGAGATGTCGCGGGTAAGTTTTATTTACACAGAGGGTGGTGAGTGCGTGGAATGGGCTGCCGGCGGTGGAGTTGGAGGCGGAAACGGTAGGGTCTTTCAGAGACTCCTGGATGGCTACATGGAGCTTAGAGAAATAGAGGGCTGTGGGAAAGCCGAGGTAGTTCTGAGATCGCGTCATGGTCACACACGGGGAGTGTCAAGGGTCAGCGGGACATCGGTGCCCAAGGGTAGGGCGCGCACACACACAGATTCACACACATCGTGCATGGCGGATGATGTTGAAGGCAGATTTAACTCAGATGACAAGTCTCGGCACATAGAGTTGGGACTTGGACTGTTAACAGTGTCGGGAGACAGAGGGACCTCTGTGCACAATGCAGGGCGTCGGGGGTGGGGGGACACCGGTGCGCAAGTGTCGGACTAACGCCGCTAACGGTAGTGTCGTGTCCAGGAACGGAGGGAACCTCAGCGTGCAAGGGTCGGGGACACACACACGCCGACCCGGGAAAGTCAGGCGACGTTATTGTCAATGCCCGGAGTCAACGGGACCCTCTCGTCCGCTCCCTCTGAGAGATGCATCGAACTCTAATCCCTCTCCTCTCTCCGCCCCGCCGCTCACTCACAGACACAACATAGAAATATAGAAAATAGTTTCAGGAGTTGGCCATTCGGCCCTTCGAGCCTGCACCACCATTCAGTATGATCATGGCTGATCAGCCAACTCAGAACACTCTACCTGATTTCTCTCCATACCCCCTCATCCCTTTAGCCACAAGGGCCATATCTAACTCCTGCGTAAATATAGCCAATGAACCGGCCTCAACTGTTTCCTGTGGCTGAGAATTCCACAGATTCTCTACTCTCTGTGTGAAGAAGTTTTTCCTCATCTCGGTCCTAGAAGGCTTCCCCTTTATCCTTAAACTGTGACCCCTCGTTCTGGACTTCCCCAACATCGGAAACAATCTTCCTGCATCTAGCCTGTCCAATCCCTTTAGAATTTCACAGGTTCCAATAAGATCCCCCTCAATTTTCTACATTCCAGTAAGTATAAGCCTAGTCGATCCAATCTTTCTTCATATGAAAGTCCTGCCATCCCAGGAATCAATCTGGTGAACCTTCTTTGTACTCCCTCTATGGCAAGAATGTCTTTTCTCAGATTAGGGGAACAAAACTGCACACGATACTCTGGGTGTGGTCTCACCAAGGCCTTGTACAACTGCAGTAGAACTTCCCTGCTCCTGTACTCAAATCCTTTTGCTCTGAATGCCAACAGACCATTTGCCTTTTTCACCGCCTGCTGTACCTACATGGCCACCTTCAATGACTGGTGTACAATGACACCCAGGTCTCGTTGCACTTCCCCTTTTCCTAATCGGCCATCGTTTAGATAATAATCTGTTTTCCTGTTCTTGCAACCAAAGTGTGGATAAACCACATTTATCCACATTAAATTGCATCTGCCACAAATTTGCCCACTCACCTAACCTATCCAAGTCACGCTGCATTCTTTTAGCATCCTCCTCACATCTAAAACCGCCGCCCGGCTTCATGTCATCCGCAAACATGGAGATGCTGCATTTAATTCCCTCGTCTAAATCAGTAATATATATTGTAAACAACTGGGGTCCGAGCACTAAGCCTTGCGGTACCCCACTAGTCACTGCCTGCCATTCTGAAAAGGTCCCGTTTACTCCCACTCTTTGCTTCCTGTCTGCCAACCAATTCTCTATCCACATCAATACCATAACCCCAATACCGTGTGATTTAAGTTTGCACACTAATCTCCTGTGTGGGACCTTGTCAAAAGCCTTTTGAAAATCTAAATATATCACATCCACTGGCTCTCCCCTATCCACTCTACTAGTTACATCTTCAAAAAATTATATAAGATTCGTCAGACATAACTTTCCTTTCACAAATCCATGCTGACGTTGTCTGATGATTTCACCTCTTTCAAAATGTGCTGTTATCACATCTTTGATAACCGACTCTAGCATTTTCCCTACCACTGATGTCAGGCTAACCGGTCTATAAATTCCCGGTTTCTCTCTCCCTCCTTTTTTAAAAGGTGAGGTTACATTAGCCACCCTCCAATTCTCAGGAACTAATCCAGAATCTAATGAGTTTTGAAAAAATATCACTAATGCATCCACTATTTCTTGGGCTACTTCCTTAAGCACTCCGGGATGCAGAGCATCTGGCCCTGGGGATTTATCTGCCTTTAATCCCTTCAATTTACCTACCACCACTTCCCTACTAACATGTATTTCCCTCAGTTCCTCCATCTCACAAGACCCTCGGTCCCCTAATATTTCTGGAAGATTATTTATGTCCTCCTTAGTGAAGACAGAACCAAAGTAGTTATTCAATTGGTCTGCCATGTCTTGGTTCCCTATGATCAATTCACCTGTTTCTGACTGTAAAGGACCTACATTTGTCTTGACCAATCTTTTTCTTTTCACGTATCTATAAAAGCTTTTATAGTCAGTTTTCATGTTCCCTGCCAGCTTTCTCTCATAATCTTCTTTCCCTTTCTGAAATAAGCCCTTTGTCCTCCTCTGCTTGACTCTGTATTTCTCCCAGTCCTCAGGTGGGCCGCTATTTCTGGCTAATTCATAAGTTTCTTCTTTGGACTTGATACTACCCCTAATTTCCCTTGTCAGCCAACGGGTGCACCACCTTCCCTGGTTTATTCTTTTGCCAAACTGGGATGAACTATTGTTGTAGTTCATCTATGCAATCTTTAAATGCTTGCCATTGCATATCCACCGTCAACCCTTTAAGTATCATTTGCCAGTCACTCTTAGCTAATCCACGTCTCATACCTTCAAAGTTACCCTTCTTTAAGTTCAGAACCTTTGTTTCTGAATTAACTATGTTACTCTCCATCGTAATGAAGAATTCCACCATATTTTGGTCACTCTTACCCAAGGGGCCTCGCACGACAAGATTGCTAACTAACCCGTCCCCATTGCTCAATACCCAATCTAGAATGGCCAGCTCTCTAGTTGGTTCCTCGACATGTTGGTTCAGAAAACCATCCCGTATACATTCCAAGAAATCCTCTTCCTCAGCACCCTTACCAATTTAGATTGAAGTCACACGTTATAACTACTGTTATAATGGGATCAGCCGTGCGTTGTCAGCCTGTCTCCTGAACGTCTGTGGAACGGGAACAGAATGAGCCGACCCGTCTCCGCCTTGTGGAGTGAACGAGGACGGGCACCGCACTCCGGAGCACCTCCTTCCCAGCGCCCCGTGTCTCTGACCGTGTTTTTGATGACGTGTCCAGTGGCATCTCTCCACATAAATACGCCGGCTGTCTCGGGGGGAGCATATTCCTGCGTGAACAGGCGCTCCTTAACGATCTGCATCCTCCGGCAACTTCCAACATGACTCCTTCCGTGAAAACCTTCGCCCTCCTCTCCATCTTGTTGGTGCTCGCTTACTGCGTGGCTCTCGGCAGTAAGTTCTTGCCTCAATTTTAGCTTCTCGCGTGTGGGGTCCCTTGCTCTGGGCAGCGAGGGGATGGGGGAGGTGGAGAAGGTCTGGGGGCCCTGGAGCCGTAGCGGGTCAGAGAAAGATAAATGGACGATAGGACTTATTAAGTATACTGCAGTAGACGGCCTCTGAAAAGGGTGGCTGAAAAGATCGGGGAGGGATTAGTAACCATATAACCATTACTGCACGGAAACAGACCATCTCGGCTCTTCTAGTCCATGCGGAACGCTTACTCTCACCTAGTCCCACCGACCAACACTCAGCGCATAACCCTCCATTCCTTTCCTGTCCATATACCTATCCAATTTTGCTTTAAATGACAATACCGAACCTGCCTCTAAAACTGCTACTGGAAGCTCATTCCATACAGCTACCACTCTCTGAGTAAAGAAGTTCTCCCTTGTGTTACCCCTAAGCATTTGCACCCTAACTCTCAACTCATGTCCTCTTGTTTGAATGTCCCCTGCCCTCAGTGGAAAACGCCTATACACGTCAACTCCATCTATCGCCCTCATAACTTCAAATACCTCTATCAAGTGCCCCCTCAACCTTCTACGCTCTAAAGAGACATTTGTATCAGCCCTCTCCCAGGAGAGCTTAGACGGTGGTAAAACGAGGCATAGTGGAGCTCAGGAAAGTAAGGGAGACGAAGCACATTTAGTGTTGTCAAGGAACTGAATTTTGAACCTTGCCCATACGATACCCCTAGGTGAAGATTTTGGAGTGAGGAAGGAGGTTATGGAGGCACAGAGCCAAGATGAGAAACGGATGGGGCAGCTAGAAGGTCCAGGGTTGGACACTGGTAGCTTGAAAGAGCTGTTTGCAGTTGAAGAATTTAAGTGTGTTCCCGATGATATGGCAGTTCTAGAATGAAAAGAATGCCGCTACCTTGAGGGAGTCTGCTGGATTAGCAGACTAGGTTGTTTTAACCCGCAAGATTGAGATTACTCCAGAGAGGAGTTGCTCAGAGAGTAGCTGCGAGGATCAGGGAAACTTGGAATTTGAAAGGGGCACTGGTATTAAAGCCTAGGAGACGCAGATATCCCGTTTGCTTATGTTCAGGATGTGAAGGGTGTGGATGCACAGGGTACTGAACCCTGTGTTGAAACTCAGAAAGGGTCTGAGAGATCTGAGTTTGGTTAAAAAGGAATGCAGTCCTTTTCGGTCAGGTGGACTTGTTTCAGTGAAGAAAGGGTTAACCTTGGCACCGGTAGAACGTGAGGATTCTCAGCCACTTGTGTTAAAAGTTAATGAGGAGATGGAAGCTGGTGAGATGAATATTATGGAAGAAAAAGGGTAAAGTATTGTTCCTGGACTTCTGAATAAAGAAGATTTAAGGTCGGGTTTGGATTCAGAACTGTTGATGCAAGGAGAAACACTATACAGAGACACAGGTTCCTAAACCTATCACAAGGTCGGTGATCTTGTGGCACAAATTAGTACAAAAGGGAATTATTGGTGGCCATTGTAGAGACGTGGTTGCAGGGTGGAGAGGATTGGGAATTCAATATCCAACGACATCAGGTAATACCGAAAGATAAGCAGGAAGGTCAAGGAGGTGGATTAGCGCTCTCAATTTAGGGTGAGATTAGAGCGACAGTGAGAGACAATATACGGTAAGAGCTAGGGAGCAGAATGCTGAATCCATCTGGTTAGACATAGCTCATTCATTCAAACACGTAGAAGGTGCCATGTTCCCGACTGAACATCCAGGTTTCGGCACGTCCATTCCCCGGATTGTGGTTCGCTGTCATTTTCCCTTGAAGGCTCAGACTGCCAATTATTGCCTGTCAGCAACCCTCCCCTCCACCGAGAACATATTCAATAAGGAATGTCTCGGGAAGACCACATCCATCACCGAGGAAATGCCGGTGAAATTCCCCGGGACTCCCGCCGGGAAATGCCCTGTGCTCATTGGTAGCATCGGGGAGGAGGTACAGGCGTCTGAAAACTCAACAATTTACAAGCAGTTGCTTCCCCTCCGCCATCAGATTGCGAAAGCTCTCTGAACACTTAAACACTCGCTCGGCATTCACCTTTCTGCAGTATTTATTATTTTCCCAATTTACGATAATTTTACATCTTTGCAGCGTGCTGAGCTCACCTTGAAGTTGTACACGGCGTCACTGCGGCCGCGCTTGGAGGGCGGTGTTCAATTCCGGTCGGCCTCCTGTAGGAAAGATGCCACTGAGATGGAAAGAGTGCAGAGGGCGAATTACGAGGATGTTGCCGGGTCAAGAGGGTCTGAGTCATGGAGAGAAGGCAAGAAGGATGTGTCTATATTCCTTGGAGAGTGGGTATGAAGCGCGGAGGGGCACAGATAGGGTGAATGTGCACAGACCTTTTCCCCTGGGTTGGGGAATTGAGAGACAGAGTGCACAGAATTGAGGTGAGAGTGTGTGGAGAGAACCGAGAGAGGAGAGGCAGAGACTGGGGTCCGAGGGGGAGAGGAGGAGTGGAAAGGGAATGAGTTAGAGAGAAGAAGGGTAAAAAGAGAAAATCAGTAGAAAGGAGGAGAAAAGGATTTGAAAGTGGGGCAGATTGAATGTGGAGAACTGGGGTGTAGTCACTTGATTAAAGTCGGCCACACGGGGTGTTGACAGAGACCTCGGATCTCTTCAGGAATATTCGGGTATAAATGTGCCGACTTCTCGCCGAAGAAACTGTAATGACTTTTGCAACTGTAATCCCATCCACACTTATTGCAGGTGAGCGATCCATGTTTTAAGTTGTACTGAAGATCAGAGTCCACACTCCTATCAAAGAGGTTTAGACAATTTCAACAGAGACGAAACAGCTCCAGAAGGCAACAGGAGACCATCACCAAACTAACCCCACTAATCTGCGCGCTCCCCGCAGCCCACTGTCAGCTTCTGAACTACTCCCATGATACCGCACTCTCCCCACAGCCCCGAGTCAGTTCCCAAATTAATCCCATATCCCCACCCTCTCTCGACAACCATGCACCACTCAACAAACTAATCCCACTGTCCCACTCTCTTGAACACCCTGTGTAAGTCTTCAAACTAATCCCACTGACCCACTCTCTTAAACACCCTGTGTAAGTCTTCAAACTAATCCCACTGTCCCACTCTCTTGACCACCCTGTGTCAGTCTTCAAACTAATCGCACTGACCCAGTTCCTCACCACAGTGCTGCAACAGTCAAGACCTCACCTGTCTGCGCATTTTCCAATACAGTATGTTACAGATCGATTGACAGTATTGGAAACAAACTTCTGTGAAATTAAATTCCTTCAGTTAATGTTCGGATTCACCCTCTAAATGCATATCCATGTGAAGGGACGGTACAGAGAGGAAATCACCCAGTGTCTGAGCTCGGGAGAGTGGAGTGAGATTCACTCTGTGTCTCACACTGGGAGAGTGTCACAGGACACAGTGGTGGGAGCTTCATTCTGTGTCTGACGCATTGAGTGTGTGACGGGACGGTGTGGAGGGAGATTCACTCTGTGTCTCACACTGGGAGAGTGTCACAGGACACAGTGGTGGGAGCTTCACTCTGTGTCTGACCCCGGGAGTGTGTGATGGGACAGTGTGGAGGGAGATTCTCTCTGTGTCTGACCCCGGGAGTGTGTGATGGGACGGTGTGGAGGGAGATTCACTCTGTGTCTGACCCCGGGAGTGTGTGATGGGACGGTGTGGAGGGAGATTCACTCTGTGTCTGACCCCGGGAGTGTGTGATGGGACAGTGTGGAGGGAGATTCTCTCTGTGTCTGACCCCGGGAGTGTGTGATGGGACAGTGTGGAGGGAGATTCTCTCTGTGTCTGACCCCGGGAGTGTGTGATGGAACGGTGTGGAGGGAGACTCACTCTGTGTCTGACCCCGGGAGTGTGTGATGGGACAGTGTGGAGGGAGATTCACTCTGTGTCTGACCCCGGGAGTGTGTGATGGGACAGTGTGGAGGGAGATTCACTCTGTGTCTGACCCCGGGAGTGTGTGATGGGACAGTGTGGAGGGAGATTCTCTCTGTGTCTGACCCCGGGAGTGTGTGAGGGGACGGTGTGGAGGGAGATTCACTCTGTGTCTGACCCCGGGAGTGTGTGATGGGACGGTGTGGAGGGAGATTCACTCTGTGTCTGACCCCGGGATTGTGTGATGGTACGGTGTGGAGGGAGCTTCAATCTCTATCTCACACCAGGACAGTGTGGTGGGTTTGTGTGGAAGGAGATTCACTGTGTGTTTTACCTCGGGGACGTCTTGATTATTGATATTTCTTCTCACGGTAGGACATACCTTTTCCTCTTTTGAATTTATTTGGAGGAGCATTGAGTCGTGTTCTGAACAATGTCCCATCGCTCCATCATAAAATTTTATTATCTTGGATATGAAATAACATCGGTCTTCATTTTTGATCCAGTTCTGTGAAAACGTTTGTTCTGCAACACAGAAAGAAGAATCAGTGAATCTCCCTCCATCAACTGGGATCAGAAAAAGGTAACATCCCTCCACACCGTCCCAGCACACACTCCCAGGGTCAGACACAGAGCAAATCTCCCTCCACACCGTCCCATCACACACACACGGGGTCAGACACAGAGCGAATCTCCCTCCACACCGTCCCATCACACACTCCCGGGGTCAGACACAGAGTGAAGCTTCCTCCCGACCGTCCCATCACACAATCCCGGCGTCAGACACAGAGGGAATCTCCCTCCACGCCGTCCCATCACACACTCCCGGGGTCAGACACAGAGTGAATCTCCCTCCACACCGTCCCATCACACACTCCCGGGGTCAGACACAGAGCGAATCTCCCTCAACAGCGTCCCAGCACACACTCCCAGGGTCCGACATAGACTGAAGCACCCTGCACACCGTCCCATCACACTCTTCTTGGATCAGACGCAGAGCGAAGCTCCTTCCACACAGTCACGTCGGTCATTCTAGTAGTCAGATAGAGAGCGAAGCCCGCTTCTTCCGAGCTATCACAGAGATGTCATATGCAGAGAGAAGCTCCTTCTGTTTGCAGAAGCTCTATTCACACAGTCAGGGGCAGATGCAAAGTGAAGTAATACAGTTCCCGTCCTGCCGCATCACGCACACCTGGCATCAGAGAACAGGTGCCGCTGTTTCCACACTGTCCCTTCACACTTTTCGGGTCAGATTCAGAACGAAGCTCTTCTGAAATCTCCAACTTCCAGTAATTCCCTCTCCCTCCCTTCCGCCATCCGTCTTTCACTCTGCCTCCTCCTCCATCTTCCTATCAACCTCACTCCTGGTTCTGTCTTCTTCTACTACTCGTAGTGCTTTCCCCTTACAATCCTCCTTCACCTTTCCTGCCCTTCCCCTCCCATACACCTTGACCTTTCCCCTTACTGGTTTTTCATCTGGCACCTAGCAGCCTTCTCCTCCCCACCCTCCCCCAGGTTCTCTATAGGGCCCATGCGTCCACCTTCAGTCCTGACGAAAGGTGTCGACCATAAAACGTTTACTGTTCGATTCCAGGGAAGCTGCCCGACCTGCTGAGTTCCTCCAGCGTGTTGTGGGTGTTGCTTTGACCCCAGCATCTGCAGAATATTTTGTGCTGAAGCTTCCCCCGCACGGTCCTATAGCACACTACCGGGGTCTGACACTAGATGTCGATCCTTCCACTCCGCCCCAGGATCAGACGCAGATTGAAACTCCCTTCACACCGTCCCATCACACACTCCTGGGGTAAGTGATGGAGTGAATATCTCCACCTCCTCCCTCCCCGTCTCTCACCCCCTGTTATATGGAGCAGTTGAAACGGGGAATGTCGTCTCACCTCTTCTCCTGGTGAGGTATTGGCAAATCTGAGCTTTGTTTTCGGTGATGTTTCTGTATTTCATTTCGAGCTGATTGAACTGATGACGGAGATCGCTGTGCGTTCGGTTCAGCTCCGAGAGAGCCAAGATGAGGACGGAAATATTGTTGGGGGTGGATAGATTATTCAGACCGGATCTCTGGGAGAGATCCGGGAAAGAGTTCTCAAATGTCCTGGATTCAAGGGTTGAGATCAACTCGTGGACTTGCTGTTGACATTGGCGTTTGGACCTGTTCATCTCTGTTGTTGTTCCCAATGTCTCCGGTAGTTTCGGTCGGAGGTGATCAGAGACTGAGGAATCTGTGATACTGAGAGTGATAGTAAAGGGTGTGTCAGTGACACGGTGTGAGGTGAGTCGCTGTCAGATGAGGGGAGTGTCCATGTCACAGTGAGAATCCTGTCTGTGACAATGTCTGAGGAGTGTCGGTATCACGGTGTGGGGAGTTCCGGGGTCACTCTGAAGTGTCTGTTGGTGTCACAGTGAGGGGTGTTTCAGTGTCACAGTGAGGGGTGTGTGAGTTTCACACGAAGGATCCTGTCGGTGAAATGTGTGGGGAGTGCCGGTACCACAGCGTGGGTTGACTGTGACACTGTGTGGGGAATGTCGGTGTCACACTGAGGGGTGTGTGTCTGTGTGTGTGTGATATGCCTGTTCGTGTCACAGTGATGGACGTCTCTGTGACACAGTGTGGGGAATGTCAGTGTCACACTGAGGGGCCTGTCGGTGTCACACTGAGGGGCCTGACTGTGACACGGGGTGGGGAGTGTCGGTGTCACGCAGAGCGGTGTATCAGTGTCACGAAGAGGGATGTGTCGGTGTCACAGTAATCACTGTCAATGTCACGGTGATCAGTGTCAATGTTACGGTGTGGGGTGGGTAAGTGTCACTGCGAGGAGAGCGTCGTTGTCACGTGACGGGCGTTGCGTATCACTGTGAGAGGGTTATCAGTGTTACAGTGTGTGCAGTGTAAGTTTCACGGTAAGAGGGATTGTTGACATAATGGTGTGGGCTTGACTGTGTCATGGTAAGAGTGCGTGTAAGTGTCGCGGTGAGAGGTACGTCTGTGTCACAATCAGGGCAGTGTCGGTGTCACTGTTCGCAGTCTCGGAATCACGTTCAGGGGAGTTTCGGTGTCACAGTGAAGGGACAGTCGGTGTCACGGTGTGGAAAGTGTTGGAGTCACGGTGTTGGGAGTGTCGATGTTACAGTGATCATAAGATCACAAGGCCATTCGATTCATCGAATCTGCTCCGCCACTCCACCATGAGCTAAACTATTCTCCCATTTACTTCCTATTTAGTGCTTTCTTCCCCATATCCCTTGATACCCTGACTAATTAGATACCTGTCAATCTCCTCCTTAAAAACCCTCAATGGTTGCGCCTCCACAGCTGTATGTGGCAACGAATTCCATAAATCCACAACTCTCTGGCTAAAAAAAAAAAATCTCCTCATTTTGTCCTAAATGCGTACCCTCTAATTCTAAGACTGTGACCTGTTGTCCTGGACTCACCCACCAAGGGAAACAGCCTTTCCACATCTACTCTGTCCAACCCTTTGAACTTTCGTAATGTTTCTACGAGATCCCCTCTCATTCTTCTATGCTCTAATGAATACAATCCAAGAGCCGACAAACGCTCCTCACATGTTAGCTGCTCCTTTCCAAGAATCATCCTCGTGAATCTTCTCTGAACTCTCTCCAGCATCAGCACATTCCTTCTATGATAGGGGGCCCAAAACTGCAGATAGTATTCCAAGTGGTGTCTCACCAGTGCCCCACAGATCCTCATCAACACCTCCTTACTCTTGTACACTATTCTTCTTGAAATGAATGCCAGCATCGCATTCGGTTCCCTTACTGCCGATCCAACCTGCTGCTTAACCTGTAGTGTATTCTGCACTTGGACCCCCAAATCTCTTTGCACTTCCGATTTTTGAATTTTCTCCCCATCTAAATAATAATCTGCCCGATTGTTTCTTCTTCCAAAATGTGCAACCGTGTATTTCTCAGCATTGTATCTCATGTCATTTCTTTTCCCACTCTCCTGAACTGACCATCTCTCTGCAAACTTTCCGTTTCTGCAACAGCACCTGCTCTTCCACCTATCTTGGTGTCATCCGCAAACTTAGCCAGAAACCCATTTAATCCATAATCTAAATCATCGATATACAGTGTAAAAAGAAGCGGCCCCAACACCGACCCCTACGGAACACAACTGGTAAACGGCAACCAACCAGAATAGGATACCTGTATTCTAACTCTTTGCTATCTGCTTATCAACAATGCTCCACCCATTCCAATATCCTTCCTGTAATTCTATGGGCCCTCATCCTATTATGCAGCCTCTTACGTGGCACCTTATCAAAGGCCTTTTGAAAATCCAGAAACACAGCATCCACCGCTTCTGCCTTGCCTATCTTATTCGAGATTACCTCAAACAATTCCAATAGATTGGTGAGGCAGGATCTTCTCTGCATGAAACCATGCTGGCTTGGGCCTATTTTGTCATGCACCTCAAGGTAATTCTTAATCTCATCCTTGAGGATCGACTCCATAACTTTCCAACTACCGATGTCAGACTAATAGGTCTGTAATTGTCTTTTTGCTGATTCCCCTCTTTCTTGAACAACGGAACTACATTTGCGACATTCCAGTCCTCCGGAACCATGACAGATTCTACTGATTCCTGGGAAGTTATTTCCAGTAGCACCAGAATCTGCAATACCTCCTCCTTCAGAACTCGTGGATGCACTTCAACCGGTCCGGGAGACTTATCTATCCTTAGTCCACTTGGCTTCTCAAGCACTTTCTCTCAAGTCATCTTGACTGTACCTAATTTTATTCCTTGAGACCTCTGGCTATCAGGTATGTTGCTAATGTCTTCCACTGTGAAGACTGATGTAAACTACTCATTTAGTTCCTCTGCCATCTCTTTATTACCCATTATAATTTCTCCAGCATCCTTTTCAATAGTTCCTATATCAACCCGTGTCACTCATTTACTCTTCATATATTTAAAAAAAGCTCTTAGTGTCCTATTTATGTTAATTGTCAATTTCCTTTAATAATTCATCTTTTTTTCCTAATGGCTTTCTTACTTTCCTTCTGTAAATTTTTAAAATTCGTCCAGTCCTCAGTTATCCCACTATTCTTCCTTCTTTGTACGCTGCGTCTTTTGCTTTTACTTTAGCCTTAACGTCTCTGGTTAGCCACATTTGTGTCATTTTTCCTTTTATGATTTTCTTTTTTCTTGGAATATATGTTTCCTGCACTTACCTTATTTATTGTAGGAACTTCATCCAATTGTGCTCTACTGTCCTTCCATTTAGCTTACTTTTCCAATCACCTTGTGCCAGTTCCTCTCCCATACCACTGGTATTTCCTTTGTTACACTGAAAAATTGATACACCTGATAGCAGCTTCTCCTTTTCAAATTTGAAACTGAACTCGATCATATTATGATCACTACTTCCAAGAGTTACCATTACCTCTATCTCCCTAATCAGCCCAGTCTCATTACACAGCACCAAATCCAAATCAGCTGTTCCCCTGGTGTGCTTATGGTCATCCTGCTCCAGAAAGCCATCCCGTAGGCATTCTACAAACTCTCTCTCCTGAGATCCAGAATCTTCCTGACTTGCCCAATCTACATTCATATTAATAGCTCCCTTAATTATCTTGACATTTTCCTTCTGACGCGCTTTTTCTAATTTCCAGCTGTAACTTGTAGTCCACAACCCGCTGCTGTTTGGAGGCCTGTATACAACGGCTATTAATGTCTTTTTACTCTTGCCATTTCTTAACTCGACCAATAAGGATTCTACTTCTTCTGATCCTATGTCCTTTCATTCTAGTGATTCGATATCATTGCTTAGCATCAGGGCCACGCCAATCCCTTTACTCATCTTCCTATATTTCCTATACACTTTGTATCCTTGAACATTCAGTTCCCAATCACATTCATCATTTAGCCATGACTCAGTGATGGCTGCTATGTCATATCGTTTAACCTGCAGCTGTACAACAAGGTCATCCACTTTATTTCTAATGCTGCGGTCATTTAAGTGTGGTACATTTGGATTAGTATCTGTTACTGATTTTGCTATATTTCTATCGCACAGCAAATTCTCCTGTCTATTCACCTGCCTGTCCGTCTTGCCATCTTCCTGCAATGTATCTTTGACTTATTTCTATTTTCCTCTTCCTCGACCCTAAGACCCTGGTTTCCTTGCCCTTCCCAACTTAGTTTAAACCCTCCCTAACAGCTATATGAAACAATCCCGCCAGGATATTAGTACCCTCGGAGTTCAGGTGTAACCCATCGTTTTTGTATAAGTCATACTTCACCGAACATTGATCCGAATGACCCAAGAATTTGATTCCCTGCCCTCTGCATCAGTTACTTAGCCACACATTCAGCTATTATCACTTTAATTAGGCAGTAATCAGGAGATTATTACTCTGGTGGTCCAGCTTTTCAATTTTCTCCCTAGCTCCTAGTAATCTTACTCCTCTCTTTTTCCAACATGTACCAAGACTCCCGGCTGCTCGCCCTCTCTCCTCTGAATACTCTGGAGACGATCCGAGATATCCTGTAC
This sequence comes from Hemitrygon akajei, assembly GCF_048418815.1. NCBI lineage: Eukaryota > Metazoa > Chordata > Chondrichthyes > Myliobatiformes > Dasyatidae > Hemitrygon > Hemitrygon akajei. Next base: position 5,103,614 of record NW_027331922.1, read on the forward strand.
CCTGGCACCAGGGAGACAACACACCATCGGGGTATCCTTGTCCGGCTCGCAGAATCTCTTGTCTGTTCCCCTCACGATGGAATCCCCGATAACTGCGGCATTTCTCCTTGCTCCCTTGATCACGGCACTGGGCAGAGTGCCAGAGTCCCGCTCGTTGTGGTCTTCGTCTGTCAGGTCAACCTCTCCAACAGTATCTAAAACTATATATCGATTCCTGACAGGGACTGTCACAGAGGTGCTGTCCACTATTTATCTATAGGTACTATCGATCACCTCCTCACTTTCTCTAATAAGCGAAGGTCATCAAGTTGTCGCTCCAGATCCCTCACACGATCCCTAAGGAGCTACATCTCATTACATCTGGAGCAGATGCAATCCTGGGGGAGGCTGGCAGTCTCCCAAGGTCCCCACATCTGACACTCCAGGCACAACACTAATCCAAAATGCATACCTCTAATCCAACTGTTAGCTCTAAATAAATAAACCTGTAACCTACCAATTTACTGTAAGACTCAACCGTCGCAGAAAGCCTCTTCCCGTTTCCGGCTAATCCCGTTGAGCCAAAGCCCTATCATTCTGCACCCGTTCACTCCGCTGGCGCTCCGACGCTGCCCGCTGGATATGGCGGTTTTCTTTTTAAATCTTCCGCGCTCTGAGGTCACGCGCCAGCGCAGTCGTGCCTCTTATACCCCAAGTAGTTTGAAAAAAAAATCTGAACTTTTTTTCCCGAAAAAACCGGCGACTTACTCCGCAGCCTGCTTGCTGTGATTCAGAAAAACCGTTGAAGCTTGCTTCCCTTTTTAAAGTGATGACTGTGTTGGTGTCACCGATCGGGGTTTGCCGGTGTTGCGCAGAGGGGTGTATCAATGTCACAGTGAGGGGTATGTCGGTGTCACAGTGAGTGGTGAATCAGTGTGACTGATAGGGTTGTGTCGGAGTCACAGTGAGTGAAGTGTCGGTTTCACGGTGAAGGGAATGTCAGTGCTGCTTTGTGAGGTGTGTAAGTGTCACGGAGACGGAAGCGTTGATGTCAGGTGTGGTGTCCGTGTAACTGTCAGGGGAGTGTCCGTGTCACGGTGAGAGACGTGACGAGGTCACGGTTTGGAGCCAGTCGTTGTTATGGTAACGTGCGTGTCAGTCTTACAATGTGGGGTGTGTAAGTGTCATGCTGGGTGGAATGTCGCCGTAATGATGTCTGCTGGACGGTATCACGGTGTTGCGAGTGTCGGTGTCATAGTGTGAGGAATGAGATGTCGTGGAGAGTGGAGTGCCGCTGTCGCAATGATGAGTGTGTAGCTCTCACGGTAAAGGCAGTGTCAGTGTCACGGTGAGAGGAGTGTCGGTGTCACAGTAAGAGGTGTGTCAGTGCCACTTGCGTGTATTGTCGTGCACGGTGTGAGGGCACTGAAGTTTTAAAGGTAAGGGTCGTATCTATGCTACGTTGGGGGCCACGTCTGTGTCACCGTGAGGGGCGTGTTGGCGCCACTGTAAGGGGCGTTTCGATGTCATGGCGAGAGTGTGTCGGTGTCACAGTGAAGGGTGAGTCCGTGTCACGCTGGGGTTTAGCGTTGGCATTTCCTTCCACGCCGCTTGTTTACGGCCTGACCCCACTGGAACTGTTCGACTCACCATACTTCGAGATCCCGGCCACTATCGCGCCGACGGCGAATGTAACTAGGCAGAGTAGGCGGATCTTACGGCACGATCTATTTCCGATGTTCTGATTCGGCTCCTGTTTCTGCGCACCTGTAGAGAACCCATTCAGCGTGTGTGTGAATTCAGCCGTGAATCCCACTGGTGCTCCCAATAAACCCATCATCCGCGCTCTCTCCTTCAACCACGATCACACCCTCCCTCTCTCAATCTCATCTAGTTTCAGCTGCCAGTGCCGAGAGTCCAAATTCCTTGACTTGGCAAAGGCTGACAGGTGTCTGACGGATTCCAGACATTCAGTCAGATCTCCCCTGAGCCTCCTCCGCTCCAGAGGAAGCGACCCAGGTGTCCGACGTCTCGTTGTAACACATGCCACCGAATCCCGGCAGAGTCCAGTTAAACCTCTCCGGAGGCTTCACAACACCCTGACATCCTTCCGATAATGGGGTGACCAGAACTGTATACAATACGCCTGTTTCAGCCTAACTAGTGATTTTATGATGTTGTAACATAACTCCATGACATTTGTACTCAGTGCCCCGAATAATAAAGGCAAGAATGCCATAGACCTGCTTAACCATCCCACCAAACTCTACAGCCATGTTCAGGGAGGTATGAACGTAGACTGCAAGATCTTCTGCTCATCGACACTGGTTCGTGACTAATTTACAGAGAGAAGTCAGGCACGTTGGGACATTGTTCCTTGGAGCGGAGGGGTGACTTGCAACGGCGTATGAAATCATGAGCGGTGAATGCGTACAGTTATTGTCCCTAGACTTGGAGAACTGAGGAGCAGAGAGCAGAGGTCCAAGGTGAGAGGGGCAAGGGATTTAATAGGGAAGCGAGTAACAAGCTTTCTTTACCCAGATTGTGATCAGTCTATGGGACGAGCTGACAGAGGAAGAGGTCGAGACAGATGCATTTTAAACCTAGACACTTGGGAGCATCACATGTGACCGCTCCAGAATGATGTCATCACTGTGAGCTCTGACCTGCTTGTCCAGTGAGAGCGGTGGGGAATGGGGGAGGGAGACAGGGAGAGAGAGAAGAGAGAGGGGGGAGAGGGACGATAAAGAATGGCATAAGTGAGGGGGAGAGAAGGGGTGACACAGCAAGAGAGAGAGTGATGGGGAAGAAGGGAGAGATGACAGAGACGCGCAGACAGAGAGAAGGTGATAACGATGGACAGAGGGGAGAGAGTGATGTGGGCATAGGGCAGGAAAATGTGAGAGAAAGAATGGGGAGAGAGAACCGGGAATGGGAACAGGGGGCAGACTGTGTCGGGGGAGAAACGAGTGAGAGGAGTGAGAGAGGAAGGAGAGGGGATTGAGGAGGGAGAGGGAGGGCGGGGAGAAGTGGAAGAGGGATGGGAAAGAGGGAACAAGAGAATTTCAGAGAGAGAGGGGAAGGAGCGAGGGGGCAGAGCCTCTCGGAGCGGGAGAGGATGGATAGAGCGGAGGAGAAGGCGTGGAGGGGAGATGAGCGGCAAACTGAGGGACAGAGATAGGTGAAAAGAGCGGGAGGGGTAGTCGACGGGGGGGTTTATAAGTGTGAGCAGAGAGAGAGAGGGAAATAGCAAGGGGAGAGACCGAGGGTGATAGAGAAGGTGACTGTGATAGCGGGGAGACAGGAGCAAAAAGAGAGGGCGAAGAGAACGAGACAGTGGGAGACAGCAGGGGAAATAGTTGTAGGGAGGGACAGGGGAGCGAGGGAGAAGGGAGACGGCGTGAGAGAAGGGGACACTCCCGGGGTTAGACACAGAGTGAATCTCCCTCCACACCGTTCCATCACCCACTCCCGGGGTTAGACACAGAGTGAACCTCCCTCCACACCGTCCCATCAAAAACTTCCGGGGTGAGACACAATTTGAATCTCTCTCCGCCTATCTTTCTACCCCCTTACCTCGGGAAGGAGACCGTGAATCCGTTTTTGTGATCATCACATTCATGCAAGTCTCGCTGTCGTCCATTCTGTGAAGGATTCTCTGCGTCTCTGAGCTCAGAAAGGGGAAGCAGCCGTTATTAAAGGAAGTCTGCGTTTACAGGGGAGTTGGACAGACACAAACAAACAGCAGATCAAGGGCCGATAAAGGGAGAGGCCGAGAGCAGGGTGAGGAGGTGCCGGGCAGGAGGGGGAATGAGCTTGCGAAAGTGCGTGTTTTCGAGAGGTCAGAGTGGCGGGGGGTGGAGTTGTGAGACTGGGCAGAAGGAGGGGGAGCGGAGAATAAGGGAAATATGGGGGAGTTCGGAGAGGGAGATCTGGGTGACGGGCAGAGAGGGAAGAGTGGAGATAAAAAGGGGGTACGTCAGATGTAGAGGAGAATGGATATGCAGAGAGGGAAACGGTAGGGGATATTTAAAGAAAATTTGGGAGTGAGAGGGAGAAAGCAGAGGGCGAGATGTTGAGGGAATGTGAGATAGAAAGAGAGAGAGGGACATGAAGGAGGGAAGAGTATTTGAGGGAGAAGAGAGTGTTCTACAGACAGGGAGGAGGGATGCAGTGGAGGGACGATGGAGGGGATAGAAATAGAAGGGAGGGAGAAAGGAGTGGAAGAAGGGGATTAGAGAGGGATACAATGAGTCGAGAAGGGGAGAAAGACGGAGGGGTATGTGTCACTCATACTGAGCCTTGTTGTCCGGGGGAATTGAATCCCCTTGCCACCCACCCACCCGCGGTTGGTTCCTGGTTTGACCGTCGGACCCTCCCACTTCTCTGCTCATCGCCGGGGCTTCAGACCCTCTGTGCGCGGGAACCCACGGCCCCAGGGACAAACACCCAACACCCACCGAAGCAAGAGAGCCCCCTCCCTCCGAGTGAAATGAACAACTCCTCACAGTCTCTCTCTATCTCTGTCAAATCTACACCAAATTTACACCAGCAGAAGTCGCAAAAACAAGAATGTCATGTTTAGACTGTGCGGTATTTAGCAAACAAAATGGGTGTCTCGATATTGAAGTTTACAGGAAACCACTGCACGCTGATCGGTATCTACGGTTTGACTCTCCTCTCCAATTAGAACACAAGTTGGGGGTTATTACACTCCCAGGGGTCAGACATAAACTGACGCTCCATCCACACCGTCTCATCATACACACTCCCGGGGTCAGACACAGAGTGCAGCACCCTCCACACCGTTGTTGCTATTTCTGGTCACTTCCACCGGATATCGATCTCTCGGTTCACAGCTTCTCTGCGTCTCTGTCTGTACAGGCCAGTCGTGTGGTTTCACACCACTTCCTCCCAGTGACTGCAAACTCAACACCCCACCACAGCCCTCTGGCTCCTCCCCCTCTCTCCTTAGTTCTACTTCTGGTCTCACACAAACGTTTGCCTCCCAGACACTGTTAGAGACTACAGGAACGCTAAAGTTCTGGTGATTGTTGAGGGGGGAGTCAAGAGGGAGATTCTGTCTGTCTCTGAATCTTTGTTGTGTTATCGGACAGTGAGGCGTCAGATTCACTCTGTGCCTCACCCCGGGAGTGTGTGATTGGAAAATGCGTGGGAGCTTCTCTCTGCTTCTGACCCTATCGAGTGTGTGATGGGACGGTGCGGAGGGAGATTGACTCTGTGTCTGACCCCGGGATTGTGTGATGGGACGGTGTGGAGGGAGATTCACTCTGTGTCTGACCCCGGGAGTGTGTGATGGGACGGTGTGGAGGGTGATTCACTCTGTGTCTGACCCCGGGATTGTGTGATGGGACGGTGTGTAGGGAGATTCATTCTGTGTCTGAGCCCGGGAGTGTGTGATGGGACGGTGTGGAGGGAGCTTCACTCTGTGTCTGACCCCGGGATTGTGTGATGGGACGGTGTGTAGGGAGATTCACTCTGTGTCTGACCCCGGGTGTGTGTGATGGGACGGTGTGGATGGAGATTCACTCTGAGTCTGCCCCGGGACTGTGTGATGGGACGGTGTGTAGGGAGATTCACTCAGTGTCTGACCCCGGGTGTGTCCGTCACAATAGGCAGGACTTCCCGGTTGCCACCCACTTCAACTCTGCCTCTCATTCCCATCTAGGTATGTCCATAAATTGCCTCCTTTGCTGCCACGATGAGGCCAAACTCAGGTTAGAGGAGCAACACCTCATCTACCGTCTGTGTAGCCTCTCGCCTGGTGGTATGAACATTGAATTCTCCAATTTCCGGTCATTCCCTCCCCCTCCCCCATCCCAGGTCCCTCTCTGCCTCTCTCCCTTTTCTACTTCCTCCTCCTTTATCTCTACTGTTCTTTCATGCTTATACCCTCCCCCTCCCCCTTTATCATTCCTCTGATTTATTTTCCACCTGGCGCCTCTACCCCTTCCCCTCCCTTATCTCTATTACTGGGCTTCGGTCCTCTCTTCCCCCCTATTCCTGATGAAGTGTCTCGGCCCGAAACGTAGGCTACTCTTTTCTCCCGAATGCTGCCTGAACTGCTGAGTTCTTCCAGCGTTGTGTTCGTATTCTTTGATTCACAGTATCTGCAGTTGTATTTTTGTGCTTTGTCTCTCTTTCTCTCTATCTCACACACACACACACACACACAAACGCAGAGCCGCACAAGCACAACGCATCCCGCACCACTACTCCCTTAGCCACTGTCCCCCCAATATTTCCTGTCGCCTGTCACCTTGCTTACTGTGGAGGATGTAACTAATCCCCATTGTCCATTTCCCGGGAACGGTACAGACAGCCCGGTCACATTTCAGTCCGATGAACGTTCACTGTGAGGGTGAGAGAGTAGAAAGAGGGAAAGTGGGGTATAGAGGGTGGGGAGACAAAAAGAGAATGCTTGGTGGGGTGGGCAGTGAGATAGAAAGGCAGAAAGAGAGGGAGTGGAGAAAAAAGGAGAGAGCTGGAGAGACGGGCGAAATTGTTGCGGTTTAAAGGCATTCCTGGGAGAGAAATAGGGAGATAGTGAGGGGAGAGTGAGGGATGCAGAGAGAGAAAGTGATAGACAGGTGATGGAGTGTTTTTGAGAGAGCTCCAGAACTCCGTCTGTCGGGCTGTAGTCCCGGCTATTTTTATTTTTTGCTGTCTTTATGATGGCCCAGTCAGTGTAGCCGCACGCTTTCAATACTTCTCTGAAGCACTGACAACCCCCAGCTTATGTTCTCATGGGCGAAGAGAGTCAAACCTCAGACACCGCGCAGCGTGTGTTGGTTTCCTGTGAACTTCAATATCTAAATGTCAAGGTTTCTGCTCTCGGCTCCTCTCTTTATCAGCTTCTCATCTGGTGTTTGTTTGTCTCGCTGAGCTCAGAGACGCAGAGGATCCTCGACAGGATGGACGACAACGAGACTTACGTGAATGTGAAGCTCGTAAAACCGGACTCACGGTCTCCATCGGGAAGTAAGTGGGGCACAGACGGAGGGAGGGAGCTTCAATTTCTTTCTGACCCCGGGAGTGGGTAATGGGACGGTGTGGAGGGAGTTTCACTCTGTGTACGACCACGGAACTATGTGCTGGACGGTGTGCAGGGAGTTTCACTCTGTGTCTGATCCCGAGAATGGGTAATAGGATGGTGTGCAGGGAGTTTCACTCTGTGTCTGATCCCGAGAATGGGTAACAGGATGGTGTGCAGGGAGTTTCACTCTGTGTCTGATCCCGAGAATGGGTAATAGGATGGTGTGCAGGGAGTTTCACTCTGTGTCTGACCCGGGAGTGTGTGATGGGACGGTGTGGAGGGAGATTCACTCTGTGTCTGACCCGGGAGTGTGTGATGGGACGGTGTGGAGGGAGATTCACTCTGTGTCTGACCCGGGAGTGTGTGATGGGACGGTGTGGAGGGAGATTCACTCTGTGTCTGACCCGGGAGTGTGTGATGGGACGGTGTGGAGGGAGATTCACTCTGTGTCTGACCCGGGAGTGTGTGATGGGACGGTGTGGAGGGAGTTTCACTCTGTGTCTGTTCCCGGGTGCGTGTGATGGGCTGTGTGGAGCGAGATTATCTCTGTGTCTAACCCCGGGAGTGTGTGATGGGACGGTGTGTAGGGAGATTCACTCAGTGTCTGACCCCGGGTGTGTCCGTCACAATAGGCAGGACTTCTCGGTTGCCACCCACTTCAACTCTGCCTCTCATTCCCATCTAGGTATGTCCATAAATTGCCTCCTTTGCTGCCATGATGAGGCCAAACTCAGGTTAGAGGAGCAACACCTCATCTACCGTCTGTGTAGCCTCTCGCCTGGTGGTATGAACATTGAATTCTCCAATTTCCGGTCATTCCCTCCCCCTCCCCCATCCCAGGTCCCTCTCTGCCCCTCTCCCCTTTCAACTTCCTCCTCCTTTATCTCTACAGTTCTTTCATGCCTATACCCTCCCCTCCCCCTTTATCATTCCTCTGATTTATTTTCCACCTGGCGCCTCTACCCCTTCCCCTCCCTTATCTCTATTACTGGGCTTCGGTCCTCTCTTCCCCCCTATTCCTGATGAAGTGTCTCGGCCCGAAACGTAGGCTACTCTTTTCTCCCGAATGCTGCCTGAACTGCTGAGTTCTTCCAGCGTTGTGTTCGTATTCCTTGATTCACAGTATCTGCAGTTGTATTTTTGTGCTTTGTCTCTCTTTCTCTCTATCTCACACACACACACACACACACAAACGCAGAGCCGCACAAGCACAACGCATCCCGCACCACTACTCCCTTAGCCACTGTCCCCCCAATATTTCCTGTCGCCTGTCACCTTGCTTACTGTGGAGGATGTAACTAATCCCCATTGTCCATTTCCCGGGAACGGTACAGACAGCCCGGTCACATTTCAGTCCGATGAACGTTCACTGTGAGGGTGAGAGAGTAGAAAGAGGGAAAGTGGGGTATAGAGGGTGGGGAGACAAAAAGAGAATGCTTGGTGGGGTGGGCAGTGAGATAGAAAGGCAGAAAGAGAGGGAGTGGAGAAAAAAGGAGAGAGCTGGAGAGACGGGCGAAATTGTTGCGGTTTAAAGGCATTCCTGGGAGAGAAATAGGGAGATAGTGAGGGGAGAGTGAGGGATGCAGAGAGAGAAAGTGATAGACAGGTGATGGAGTGTTTTTGAGAGAGCTCCAGAACTCCGTCTGTCGGGCTGTAGTCCCGGCTATTTTTATTTTTTGCTGTCTTTATGATGGCCCAGTCAGTGTAGCCGCACGCTTTCAATACTTCTCTGAAGCATTGACAACCCCCAGCTTATGTTCTCATGGGCGAAGAGAGTCAAACCTCAGACACCGCGCAGCGTGTGTTGGTTTCCTGTGAACTTCAATATCTAAATGTCAAGGTTTCTGCTCTCGGCTCCTCTCTTTATCAGCTTCTCATCTGGTGTTTGTTTGTCTCGCTGAGCTCAGAGACGCAGAGGATCCTCGACAGGATGGACGACAACGAGACTTACGTGAATGTGAAGCTCGTAAAACCGGACTCACGGTCTCCATCGGGAAGTGAGTGGGGCACAGACGGAGGGAGGGAGCTTCAATTTCTTTCTGACCCCGGGAGTGGGTAATGGGACGGTGTGGAGGGAGTTTCACTCTGTGTACGACCACGGAACTGTGTGCTGGACGGTGTGCAGGGAGTTTCACTCTGTGTCTGATCCCGAGAATGGGTAATAGGATGGTGTGCAGGGAGTTTCACTCTGTGTCTGATCCCGAGAATGGGTAATAGGATGGTGTGCAGGGAGTTTCACTCTGTGTCTGACCCCAGGAGCGGTTGATCGGATAGTGTGGAGGGAGCTTCATTCTGTGTCTGACCCCGGGAGTGTGTGGTGTGACGGTGTGGAGGGAGATTCACTCTGTGTCTGACCCCGGGAGTGTGTGATGGGACGGTGTGGATGGAGATTCACTCTGTGTCTGACCCAGGAGTGTGTGATGGGACGGTGTGGAGGGAGATTCACTCTGTGTCTGACCCGGGAGTGTGTGATGGGACGGTGTGGAGGGAGATTCACTCTGTGTCTGACCCGGGAGTGTGTGATGGGACGGTGTGGAGGGAGATTCACTCTGTGTCTGACCCGGGAGTGTGTGATGGGACGGTGTGGAGGGAGATTCACTCTGTGTCTGACCCGGGAGTGTGTGATGGGACGGTGTGGAGGGAGATTCACTCTGTGTCTGACCCGGGAGTGTGTGATGGGACGGTGTGGAGGGAGATTCACTCTGTGTCTGACCCGGGAGTGTGTGATGGGACGGTGTGGAGGGAGTTTCACTCTGTGTCTGTTCCCGGGTGCGTGTGATGGGCTGTGTGGAGCGAGATTATCTCTGTGTCTGACCCCGGGAGTGTGTGATGGGACGGTGTGGAGGGAGATTCACTCTGTGTCTGTTCCCGAGTGCGTGTGATGGGCGGTGTGGAGGGAGATTATCTGTGTGTCTGACCCCGGCATATTATGGTCCGGTCCGTAAAATGCGCATTCCAGGTTTTCCGGGTTTCACCAGTTTCTGTTGAGGAAGGTGATTCTTGTTTGGGGCTGGCTTCAGAAATAGCTTCAGGATTCAGCCTCTGGATGTCCGATTGCTCCTGTCCATAACGTCACCCACCCCCCCCCCCCATCTGTATCCCCCCCTTCACCTTCCTGCCGGGAGACTTGCCTCGCTTTGCCTCTGTCTGGAGCCTCGCCCTGTTTGGAACTGTCTGTCTGTGTCCACGCCTTCGCTCGGTAGGGCCGGCTGTTTTTCCGCTCCCTAGCGTTGGGAACCGTCTCGTCGTGTTCAGCGTTCTGTGTCAGGAGTCCCGGCCCTACGTCCTGTACCCACGGAGGGGTCCCCGCTATTTGTTCCATTTTCCTGTCTCTCCCTCGACCCAGGCTCTTTGTTCTGCGTTACTGCTCTCCCTCGATCAGGGCTCTACGTTCCTGTCTCTTCCTCGACCAGGTCTAGGCCTCGGGGTCTCGTCCAGTCATAGTTCCGTCCAAGGTCACCGTCCTGTAGCCACTTCTCACCCAGCCCAGGATTACCATGCCCAGCCCGGTGCCGGGATTCCCTTGTCCTGTGCTGGGGTTCCCTTGTCCTGTCTCACGTCCAGTCCTGTTGCCTCTCCTCGTCCTGGACCCAGGACTTGCCCTCGCCTGGTTCTGGATTCCGAACCCGAGTCAAGACTCAGGTTCTGGGTCCTTGTTCAGTCTCTGGCTCGGAGTCCAAGCCCAGGCTCCTAGTTCCCAGTTCCATGTCCTGGTTCCGCTATCCTCGTCAAGTCCTAGCCCAGGCCCGGAATCCTTGTCTCGTCCGGGGCCTGTGTCATGTCCAGCGTCCTTTCTTCCTTAATTCCCTTGCTACCTCCTCACGCCTAGTCCTGTTCCTGGTCGTTCAGTGTCTGTGTCTTACTTTTGAGTCCATTCCCAACGCCCACTCTATGACATGGGAAGTGTGATAGGTCGGTGTGGAGGGAGCTTCACTCTTGTGTCTGACCCCGGGATTCTGTGATGGGACGGTGTGGAGGGAGATTAACTCTGTGTCTGACCCCGGGAGTGTGTGATGGGACGGTCTGGAGGGGGGTTCACTCTGTCTAACCCCGGGAGTGTGTGAGGGGTAAGTGTGGAGCGAGATTAACTCTGTCTCTGACCCCGGGAATCTGTGATGGGACGGTGTGGAGGGAGATTCACACTGTATCTGATCCTGGGAGTGTGTGATGTGAGGGTGTGGAGGGAGATTTGCATTGTGTTTAACCCCGGGATCAGTGATGGGACTAACTGTAGGGAGCTTCACTCTTTGTCTGGCCCTGGGAGTGTGTGTTAGGACCGTGTGGAGGGAGCCTGACTCTGAATGACCGCGGGAGTTTGTGATCGGATGGTGTGGAGGGAGATACACTCTGTGTCTAACCCCTGGAGTGTGTGTTGGGGTGGTGTTAAGTGAGCTTCACTCTTTGTCTGACTCCTTGCGTCTGCGATTGGGCTGTGTGGGTGGTGCTTCAGTCTGTGTCTGACTCGGAAAATAAATGTGTGATGTGGTGGTGTGGAAGGAGCTTCAATGTGTCTCTCCCCGGAATGTGACGGTGGGGACCTTCTCCCTCTCTCCCCCCCCCCCCTCTCTCTCTCCCCTCTCTCTCGCTCTCTCCCTTTCTCTTTCTATTTCTCTCTCACTCACACACACACACACTCAGCCGCTCCTGCACATCGCCACCCATAGCACCATTCTCTTCTCACCCCTCCCTCCTCATTTCCAAAGCCGCCATCTCCTTTCGCCTCCGCCCTTGCTTTCCGGAGAGAATGTAACCAATCCCGGTGCCCAGCGGGAGGCGCTTTTCCTGGAGAAATCCCGGCTATATTTCCGTGAAGGTGATAATTCAGTCTGAGCGGGAGAGATTGGGAAGAATGAAAGTAGGGGTAGAGAATGTCGGCAGACTGTAAGAGGAGGCTTAGTGAGGAGGAAAGTGAGACAGAAAGGCACACGGAGAGAGGGGGGAGAGAGGAAGGGAGCGGGAAAGTGGAGCGAAATTGAACCGGGTCGGATATATTTCTGGGAGATAATCAGGGGACAGTGGTTTGACGAAGGCCCAGTCAGTGTAGCTGCACGCGTTCATGACTTCTCTGAAAAAAAAACTGATAACCCCCAACTTGTGTTCTAATTGGAGAGGCGAGTCAAACCGCGGATGCCGGTCAGCGTGCGCTGGTTTCCTGTAAACTTCAATATCCACACGTCCATTTTCTGTGATAAGCACTACAGAGTCCAAAAATGGCAATCTGTTGTTAGCGATATCTTCCGCTGTGAATCTCGTGTAGATTTGAGAGACTGAGGGAGAGACTGTGAGGAGTTGTTCATTTCACTCGGAGAGAGGGGGCTCGCTTACTTCGGTGGGTGTTTGACCCTGGTGTCGTGGTTTCCCCCGCACAGAGGGTCTGAATCCCCGGTGATGAGCAGAGCAGTGGGAGGGTCCGGCGGTCAAACAAGGAACCAACCGCTGGTGGGGGTGGGGAAGTGGTGGAGGGGATACAATTCCCTCGAACAATAGAGGTTCTGCATCAGTGTCACATATCCCTCAGTCTTTCACTCCTTCTTCACTCATTGCATCCCTCTCAAATCACCTTCTTCCACTCATCTCTCCCTCTCTTCCCTTTCTATCGTGCTTGTTGCTGTCGTTCTAACTCCCCTATCAAGAAAGGCTTCCTTTGACAACGGTTACTTCCCCTTTCTGAGCTCAGAGACGCAGAGGATGCTCGCCAGCATGGACGACAGCGGGACTTACATCAATGTGTTTACTAAAACTGACTCACGGTCTTCCTCCCGATGTAAGGGGGCAGAAACACGTGGGGAGAGAGATTCAATCTGTCTGACTCCAGGATCTCTGCTGGGGAGTTTTGAGGGAGAGTCACTACGTGTCAAACCCCGGGAGTGTGTGATGAGACGGTGTGAGTGGAGATTCACTCTGTGTCTGACTCCGGGAGTGTGTGATGAGACGGTGTGAGTGGAGATTCACTCCGTGTCCGACCCTGTGAGGTGTGATGGGACGGAGTGAGTGGAGATACACTCTGTGTCTGACCCCAGGAGTGTGTGATGGGACGGAGTGGAGGGAGATTCACTCTGTGTCTGATCCCGGCATTGTGTGATGGGACGGTGTGGAGGGAGATTCACTCTGTGTCTGATCCCGCGAGTGTATGATGGGACGGTGTGGAGGGATCTTCAGACTCTGCCTGACCCCGGGAGTGTCTATTGGGGCGGTGTGGTGGGAGCTTCACTCTGTGTTTGACACTCCGTCTTCTGACCTAGCTGAACCTGATGTATTGTACGCGGAAGTTAATTTCAAGACCCTCTCGGCGCCCCGGGTCCGGACAGATCGAGGTCAGTTTCATCTTTGTTGTTTTGTCCCTGTTTAGTTGACGTCTCCAATCCTGTCGAGAGATCTCAGGACAAATGTAGAGTACACCCTAATGATTCCCTGTTTGAGAATAACTCGGAGGGAACACGTGAGAGATGCGAAGAGGAGGGAACTCTCTTTGATGGTCGATGCGGAGTGTTTCGCCTTGGGAGGGGCGGAATAGAGGGAGCGCCGTGGGATGGAGTGTGGAAGGAGTGCTGTGGGAAGTTGGCATGGTGTGGGTCGTGTGGAGGAAGGGGCGATGAGGAGCGAACTCTGTGGGGTAGGGGTAGTGGAGATGAGTTAGCGCCATGTTGGTATCGTGAGGAGGGAGTACAGTTGGAGAGACGGCGAGTAGGGACAGCGGTTTAAATCTTTAACCCCTCTCTCCCTTTTCTAACTCCACTCTCTTTTCCCTCTTTCTCCTTCTCACCCCGCCCCCCTCCCGCTCCCTCCCCTGTCCCTCCCTCACACTATTTCCCCTGCAATCTCCCTCTGTATCCTTCTTTTCACCCTATCTCATTGCCACCTCTGTGTCCCATTTATCTATCACAATCACTGTCTCCCCCGGCACTCTATCGCTCTCTCTCTCTTCACTCTCATACCCCCGTCAACCCCGCGAGTTCTTGCCACCTCTCTCAGTCGTTGGGTTTCCCGCTCATCTCCCCTTCACGCCTTCTCTTTCTCTCCATCCACCCTCTCTTCCGCTCCCCGACGCTCTCCCCCCTCGCTCTTTCCCCTCTCTCTGAAATCCTCTTGTTCTCGCTTCGCCATCCCTCTCCCACTTCCACCCTCCCTCCCTTTCTCTTCTCATTCCCCTCCATTCAAGATTCAAGATTCAAAATCTTTATTGTCATTCTAACCATGCATCAGCTCTGCAGGGCAGAATGAGACAGCGTTTCCCAGGGGCAAGTGTAATCATAACCTAACAAACGCAACAACAAATACTAAAACACAACAGCTACATATCGGTTAAACTCAAGTTATAAGAGTCCAAAGCAGAGTCCGGTAGAGCAGCTATTTAGCAGTCTGACTGCCTGTGGGAGGAAGCTGTTTAGTAGCCTTGTGGGTTTTGTTTTGATGCTCCTGTAACGTTTACCTGATGGCAGAAGATCAAACAGTTCATGGAGAGGGTGTGAGGGGTCTTTACTGATGTACCGTGCCTTCTGGAGGCATCGACTCTGAAAGAGGTCATGGACAGAAAGTAGGGAGAACCCAATAACCTGCTCTGCTTCCCTAATCACCCTCTGCAAGGATTTTTGTCGGCAGCACTGCAGCTGGAGTACCAGGTTGTGATGCAAAAGGTCAGCACACTCTCAACCACGCCTCTGTAGAATGTAGTTAAGATGTTAGTGGGGAGTGATGCTTGTTTAAGTTTCCTCAGAACGTGCAATCTCTGCTGGGCCCGTTTCACAATCCCAGTGGTGTTCCTGGACCAGGTGAGATTGTCCGAGATCTGCACCCCTAGGAACTTGATGTTTTCCACTCTCTGCACTGTGTAGCCGCTGATGCTGAGGGGTGTGTGCTCAGGCTGAGACCGACTAAGAGGGACGATCATCTCCTTGGTTTTGGTGAAGTTAAGCATCAAGTAGTTGTCACTGCACCAACTCTCTAGGTGTCTGACCTCCTCCCTGTACATTGTACATTCATCTCTCACACCTCGGAATACTCTCTCCCCCTCCCCCACCCTTCTCCCACTCTGTCCCTTCTCTCCCAGTTCTCTCTCCCCATTTCTCTCTCTCATTTTCCTGCACACATCGCTGTCTCATCTCCCTGTCCATCATTTTCGGCCTCTCTGAGTCTCCACGTCTCTGTCCTCTTTCCCTCCTCTTCTTCCTCACCTCTCTCGCTGTCTTACCCATTCTCTCCCCGTCACTAATCCCTCTCTCTTCCCTAACCCCCTCGCTTTTCTTTCTCCCCGACTGGCTCCCCCTTTCTCTACCCCTCGCACACTTCCTTATCTGGGCTCTCTCTCTCTCTCTCTCTCTCTCTCTCTCTCTCTCTCTCTCTCTCTCTCTCTCTCTCTCTCTCTCTCTCTCTCTCTCTCTCTCTCTCTCTCTCTCTCTCTCTCTCTCTCTCTCTCTCTCTCTCTCTCTCTCTCCAGACGGTCTGAACTCCACCTACTCAGAGCTGAACTTTCGGAAAGAGGAACCCCGCATCGATGAGAACGAAGATCCTCCCATTTCCTCGGGACCCGGCGGGTTGTCAACCACTTCGCAAACAGGTCAGAGAGACGTCAGTCTGAATGGGTCACGTGTTATACACCCAAGTGTCCAAGTTTCTAATGCATCTGCTTCGAAAACTTCCTCTGTCAATTCGTTCCATAGACTGACCAGAATCTCGGTAATGAAAGGTTGTCACACTGTTGGGGTTCGGTCCGGAGCCCACCTTCCGGGTCTTGCTCCGGTCCGCGAACTCCGGACTCCGGGCCTTGCAGCCAGCCCTCCTGTCACACGGAGACATTGGGTCATCTTGGCTTAAGGAGGTGCACCTGTTGCCTATTAGGGGGCAGGTGTTTATAAGGGGCTCGGTGACGGAGCCTAGTTCGGGGGTCGTCCTGCTCTGAAGCCTGTTTAACCCGCTCTGTACCTGGACCGGCGGCTCTGAATCCTGTCTGTATCCTGTTCTGCCCTAGTTGCCGCCCTGCTCGGAATCCTGCTCTGCCCCGGGTTGCCGGCCTGTTCTGTCTTTGCTCTCTCCGGTTGGTCTTGTTCTCCTGCTTCTCTCCTGTGCACTGGTCCCGCTGTTCCGCCTTATTCCCCTTGCTCGCGCTGCCACACTGACGGTTGCCTTTTCCAATTTACCGATGTATCACGGTAGTCCTGCTGCTCACCCTGGACCCAGTTTCCTTCTAAGTCCCTTGCCTCCGTCGGGCAGATCAGGCCGGACTGCCGCTGCCCGGCGGGAGTTCTGCCCCTACCTACTGGTTACCTCCGTAGGGCAGTTCCGTCCGGACTGCCGCTGCCCGACGGGGGTTCTGCCCCTTCCTACCGGTTACTTCCGGAGGGCAGTTCCGGCCGGATTGCCGCTGGCAGGCGGGGGTTTCTGCCATTTCCCTCTATTGCTCCCTAAGGGTTGTACCCCGCACATGCCCAGGTGTCCGCGACTGGCCCAGGCCTCTGTGCTTCCGCCTGGGAGGCGGCCCTGCCGGGGATACAGGCGACCCGCCATGTGGGATCCTCCTGCCCTGCCACGAACTCTGGGATCCTCCTGCCTTACCCCTCACATGCCATGGCATCCCCATCCTGTTCTACCCCTAGTACTTCAGTGTCTGCGTCCTGCATTTGAGTCCAATCCTGACCCCGTTCCTGACACACACGGGCCCCAATTAATTTCCTTTCCCCTCACACCTTAGACTTATAACGATATAACCATGTCACATTTATAGCACGGAAACAAGTCATCTTGGCCCTTCTAGTCTGTGCCGAACGATTACTCGCACCACGTCGTACCGACCTGCACTCAGCCCATAACCCTCCATTCCTTTCCTGTCGATATAAGTATACAATTTTACTTTAAAAGACAATATCAAATCTGCCTCTACCACTTCTACTGGAAGCTCGGTCCACACAGCTACCACTCTCTGAGTAAAGAAGCTCTCCCTTCTGTTAGCCCTAAATTTTTGCCCCCTAACTCTCAACTCATGTACTCTTGTTTGAATCTCCCCTACTCGCAATGGAAAAAAAAAAGCCTATCCACGTCAACTCTATCTGTCCCACTCATTATTTTAAATACCTCTATCAAGTCCCCCCTCAACCTTCAACGCTCCAAAGACCTAACTTCTTCAACCTTTCCCTGTAACGTAGGTGCTGAAACCCAGGTAAATTTCTAGTTAATCTCCTCTGTACTCTCTCTATTTTGTTGACATCTTTCCTATAATTCCGTGACCAGAACTGGGCACAATTATCCAAATTTGGCTTTTTACAATTTTAACATTACATCCCAACTCCTATACTGAATGCTCTGGTTTATATAGGCCAGCATACCAAAAGCTTTCTTCACCACATGAAATTACACCTTCAGGGAAATATGCACCATCATTCCTTGATCACTCTGTTCTACTGCATTCCTGAATGCTCTACCATTTACCATGAATGTCCTATTTTGATTAGTCCTACCAACATTTTGCACCTCACAATTATCATCAGTGAACTCCATCTTGCATCTTTCAGCCCACTCTTCAAACTGGGCTAAGTCTCTCTGCAAGCTTTGAAAACTGACGTCCTTATCCACAACGTCACAAACCTCAGTATCATCTGCATACTTACCAATCCAATTTGCCACCCCATCATCCAGATCATTAATGTATATCACAAACAACAACGGACCCAGTACAGATTCCTGAAACACACCACTAGACACAGACCTCCGACCTGACAAAGAGTTATCCACCACTACTCTCTGGCATCTCCCATCCAGCCACTGTTGAATCTATTTTACCACTTCAATATTAATACCTAACGATTGAACCTTCCTAACTAACCTTCCATGTGGAATCCTGACAAAGGTCTTACTGAAATCCATATTGACAACATCCATTGCTTTACCCTCGTCAACGTTCCTAGTAACATCTTCAAAAATTCAATAAGATTTGTCAAACATGACCTTCCACGCTCAAATCCATGTTGAATGTTCCTAATCAGACCCTGTCTATCCACATTATACCATCTCTAAGAATAATATAAATTAATTAACTCAACACTGACGTCAACACTACAGGCCAATAATTGCTAGGTTTACTCTTAGAACCCTGTTTAAAACAATGGAACAACATGAGCAATACGTCAATCCTCCGGCACCAACCCTGTTTCCAATGGCATTTGAAATAATGATGTCAGAGTCCCTGCTAATTCTACACCAACATCCCTCAAAGTCCTAGGGAATATCCTGTCAGGATCTGGAGACTAATCCACTTTTATATTCTTTAAAAGCGCCAGTACTTCCTCTTCGTTATTCATCCTAGTTTCCAAAACTACCCTACTTGTTTCCCTTCCCTTACACAATTCAATATCCTTCTCCATAGTGAATACCGAAGAATAGAAATTGTACAAAATCTCCCCCGTCTCTTTTGGCTCTACACATAGCTGTCCACTCTGATTCTCTAAGGGACCAATTTTATCCCTCACTATCCTTTTGCTATTAATATAATTGTAGAAAACCTTTGGATTTATTTTCACCTTACTTACCAAAACAACCTCATATCTTCTTTTAGCATTTCTAATTTCTTTCTTAAGATTCATTTTACTTCATTTACTTCATTTACTCTATGCTGCCTATATTTATTGTAGATCTCTCTCTTTTTCCAAACCAAGTTTCCAATATCTCTTGAAAACAATGGCTCTCTCAAACTTTTATCTTTTCCATTCAGCCTATCAGGAAAGATTCTGTACCCTCAGAATGTCACCTTTAAATGGCCTCCATTTCTCTATTAAATCCTTCTCATAAAACAAATTGTCCCAATCCACTCCTTCTAAATCCTTTCGCATCTCCACAAAATTAGTCTTTCTCCAGTCAAAAATCTCAACCATGGGTCCAGTCCTATTCTTCTCCATAATTATATAGAAACTAAAGGAATTGTGACACTGGACCCGAAGTGCTCCCCAATACATACCTCCGTGACTTGACTTATCTCATTCCCGAACAGGAGATCCAACACTGCCCCTTCTCTCGTTGGTACCTCCATGTGTTGCTGCAAAAAAAAAACCCAAACTATCCTGCACACATTTTGCAAACTCCAAACCACCCAGCCATTTTACAGAATTCCCTGTCTATGTGTGAAAAATTAATATCTCCCATAATCACAGCCTTGTGCTTATTACAAATATCTGCTATTTCCTTGTAAATTTGCTGCTCCAATTCTCGCTCCCCATTATGTGGTCTATAATACACCCTTATAAGTGTTACTACACCTTTCCCATTATTCCATTCCACCTGAATGGCCTCCCTACACGAACCCTCTAATCTATCCTGACAAAGCACCGCTGTAATATTTTCTCTGACAAGCAATTTAACACCTTCCCCTTTGCCCCTCCGATTCTATCACACCTGAAACAACGAAATCTATGCCAATCAGACCCCTCCTGCAACCATCTTTCACGAATAGGTACATCATCATGTTTACAGGTATCAGTTCATGTTCGAAACTCATCCACCTTTCTTCCAATGCTGGGAGCCAGCATTAAAATAGATGTATTTAAGAAATAATCCACCTCTTACTCACTGTTTATCCCTAAAGGTGTAAACAACTTTAATATCTTCGTTTTCTTCCTTCTCCCCAACATCTTCGGTCTGAGAACTCCCCTTTCTCGCACCTGCTTATCCTCCCTCACACACTGTCTACAACTTTTCTCTATTTGTGAATTAATCTCCTCTCTCCTAGTCTCTTCAATTTGATTCCCATCTCCAACCCTCCAAGCTTAAAGTCTCCCCAACAGCCTTAGCATACCTCCCCGCAAGGATATTGGTCCCGCTAGGATTCAACTGCAACCCGTCCTTTTTGTACAAGTCACACCTGCCCCTAAAGAGGTCCCAATGATCCAGAAAGGTCAATCCCTGCCTATTGCTCCAATCCCTTAGTCATGCATTTATCATCCACCTCATTCCAGTCCTACTATTACTGTCGGGTGGCACAGGCAGTAATCCCCAGATTACTATCTTTGCAGTCCTTCTTCTCAGCTCCCTTCCTAACTCCCTATATTCTCCTTTCAGGACCTCTTCCCTTTTCCTACCTGTGTCATTGGTACCAATATGTACCACGACCTCTTGCTCCTCACGTTCCCACTTCACTTCACCGGGGAAGCAAACTACCATGCGGATTTCCTGACTGCGTCCACAGAATCGCCTATCTGATCCCCTAACTGTTGAGTCCCAAATTACTACTGCCTTTCTCTTCCTTTCCCTAACCCACTGAGGTACAGGGCCTGAATCTGTGCCGGAGGCACGGCCACTATTGCTTCTCCCAGGTAGGCTGCCCCCCCCCCCCAAAGAGTACTCAAACAGGAGTACATCTTGTTAAGGGGTACAGCCACTGGGGTACTCTCTAGTACCTGACTCTTCCCTCTCCTAACCGGGACCCTCTTGTCTGCCTGCCGTTGCCCTGGTGTGAACACCTGCCTGTAACTCCTCTGCATCAACTCTTCACTCTCCGTGAGCAGACGAAGGAAAACTAGCTGCACCTCCAGTTCCCTAACATGGTCCCTTAGGAACTGCAGTTTCTCTCACCTGGCGCAGATATGGATGTCTGGGAGGCTAGGAGTCTCCAGGACCTCCCACATCCGACACCGAGAACAACCAGCTGCCCTCACACTCATAATCCCCCTTTCCTCAAAAAACAGGAAAAATTGAAAACTAAACCACTTTACTTCGCCTGATTCTGTCTAATTTCGGCACGGACTATATGGTTATAAGCCCGTTGAGCCAAAGGCCTTAAGCCTGCACTCTGTTGTAGGCTAACTCCGCTGCCCGCTGTATAAGGCTGGGTTTATTTTAAATCTTCCGCCCTTCACTTCCCGACTTCACACGCCTGCGCAGTCCCGCCTCTCCTAACCCCGATGAGAAGAAACAATCAAAATGGCTCCCGCAGCACTCCCGTTCTGATTCTCAGAATTCCTTCTCCAAATTTGTTCTCCCCCATCTCCCCACTCTTCCTCCTCTGTCCCACTCACCGTCTCTATCTCCTTCCCTATCCTGTCTCTCTCCCTTTCTTTTTACACCGCCCGTCACAGTCTACCTCCTTCCTCTCTAACACACCTCCCTCCCTCATCTCTCTCCCTCCACGCCATCCACTCTCACCTCAATCCTGTGCCCTCTGGTTCCCGATACCCCGGAGCTGAGGAACGTCTGTGCTCATTCACCCTACCTCGTAGTTTTACACAACTCTGTAAGGTCACCCCTGCTATCCAAGCAATAAAGTTCCGACCTGCCCGACCTCTCTCCATACCTCACTAATGCGAGTCCAACGTTCTCGTAAACCTTTCAGCTCCATAGCCTTTCTGTTATCCGGGCGACCAACACTGAACAAGAGCGGCGTCAACGGAAAACCTCCCGGCTCCTGTACCATCATCTTCCAGAGTTCTGAGAACTTTTTAATGTCTAGGTAGATGACATCCACACCCCGTGCCTGATCAGTCCTTCCCAGGCAAATTAGACCGACAATTCTCTCTGTGTCTCAGGCCATTCGGTACCACTCTCTCTGCTCCACCTTCCACCTTCCCAATCTTCGCTTTCTGTCCCTCTCTCGCTGCTCCTTTCTTTTCCCGTCTCTCTCTACCTTTCTCTCTTTCATCTCCTAGTGTGACCCACCATCTTGGGTCTTGTGACAGTACTTGTTAAAGTCAGTGTACATTTCATAAACCAATCAGGAAAAACAGGTCCTCCGTAATCAAATCGGTCAGTCTAATCTCCCCTGGCCCCACCGCTTATACACAGCAACCCAACAATAGCTCATTCAAGTCCCTATACATCGCTGCCCTAATCAGCCGTCCTGCTGTCTTACTCCAAAAATAGAAATCTGACATGTTCTCTCCGGGACACTGTCTACATTTCCTGCTGTCTCCGTGAAGCAGCCAGCATAACCACAGACCCCGACCCAAACCAGCCGGACTCCCTCCCATCGGGGAGAAAGGTACGAAAGCACGTCCCACCAGTCTCAGTCCCTGCGCCGTTTTTATCGGATTATCGAACCGTCTACTAGGACGATCAGATGGATTCCTGATCTCACGATCTACCTCGTCCTGGCCCCTCGCACCATATCGTCTGCCTGCACTGCCCTCTCACTGAAACTGTGACGCTTTATTCTGCATTCTGTGATTGTTTTGCGCGGTTCTACTCCTAAGAAGTGATCTGTATCTATGGAGGTAACTGGGACCTCTCCTGTATGTGCTGTATATAGAAATATAGAAAACATGCAGACTTCGGCCGACAAAGTGGTGCCGAACGTGTCCCTACCTTAGAACTACCCAGGATTTACCCACAGCCCTCTATTTTTCTAAGCTCTATGTACCTATCCAGCAGTCCCATGAGAGACCCTATCGTTTCCGCCTCCACCACCGCCGCCTGCAGCCTATTCCATGCACTCACCACTCTCTGAGTAAAAAAACAAACTTACCCCGACATTTCTGTACCTGCTTACAAGCACCATGGCGTCTCGTGCTAGCCCTTTCAGTCCTGGGGAAAAGCCTCTGACTATCCACCCGATCAATAACTCTCATTATCTTGTCCACCTGTAGCCGGTCACCTCTCTCTATCATTCTCTACAAAGAGTGAAGGAGGAGTTCACTCACCCTATTCTCATACGGCACTCTCCCCAATCCAGGCAACATCCTTGTAAATTTCCTCTGCACCTTTTCTATGGCTTCCACATCCATCCTGTAGTGAGGCGACCAGAACTGAGCACAGTCCTCGAAGTGGTGTCTGACTAAGGTCCTATATAGCTGCAACATCATATCTCGGCACCTAAATTGAATTCGATAATTGATGAAGGCTAACACACCATACGCCTTCTTAACCACAGAGTCAATCTGCGCAGCAGCTTTGAGCGTCCTCTGGACTCGGACCCCAAGATCCCTCTGACCCTCCACACTGCCAAGACATTTATCGTTAATACTATATCCTGGAATCTGATTTGACACATCAAAATGAACCACTTCACACTTAACTGGGTTGAACTCCATCTACCACTTCTCAGCCCAGTTTTGCATCATATCAACGACCCGCTGTAACCTCTGACAGCCCTCCACCTATCCACAACACCCCTAAACATTGCGTCATCTGCTAACTTACAAACCCACCCATCCGCGTCTTCATCCAGTTCATTTATAAAAGTCACGAAGAATTAGGGTCCCATAACAGATCCCTGACGCACTCCCCTCTTGACCAACTTCCATGCAAAATATGACCCGCCTACAATCACTCATTGCGTTCTGTGTGCAAGCCAGTTCTGGATCCACAAGGCAATATCCCCTTGGACCCCATTCCTCCTTAATTTCTTAGTAAACCTTGCGTGGGGTTCCTTATAAAATTCTTTGCTGAAGCCCATATACACTACATCAGCTGTCCTTCCTTCATCAATGAGTTTAGACATCTCCCCACATAAATTCAATGTCTCGTAAGGCACGATCTGCCTTTTACAAAGCCATGCTGACTATTCCTAATTATGCCATTCATCTCCAAATCATGCCTATCAGGTTCTTCTTCATCAACTTACCAACCACTTAGGTAAGACTCATTGCTCTATAATTTCCTGGGCTATCTCTTCTCCCTTTCTTGAAAAAAGGAACAACATCCACAAATACCCAATCCTCCGGAAGCGCTGCCGTCTCCATTGATGATGCAAAGATCATCGCCAGAGGCTCAGCAATCTCGTCCCTCGCCTTCCACAGTAGCCTGGGGTATATTTCGTTGCGTATCGGCAACTTATCAAACTCGATGCTTTCCAAAAGCTCCATTACATCCTCTTTCTGAACAACTACATGCTCAGATTTTTCAGTCTGCTGCAAGTCATCACTACAGTCACTAAGATACTGAAGTAAAGTATTCATTAAGTAGCTCCTATGGTCTCATCAAATATTTATTATGGACTCTCCACAGCTGCGCAAGAACGGGAGTCGAAAGTGAAGATCGGAAATAGACCGTACCGTCTGATCTGCCTACTCTGCCTAGTTACGTTCGCCTTCATCGTGTCAGTGGCCGGTCTCTCGATTTATGGTGAGTGGAACGGTCTCCGAATGGAATCAGACTGTAAATAAAGAGAGTAGAATATACTGAGATTGTAAAATGAAACCACACCACCCACCCCACTTACCGTAACACCGATGGAAGAAGGCAGCATACATGAGGTTTAGGAAGCAAGGATCAGATGGGTCTATTGAGTAACAGGGTATCAAGAAAAAAAGATTAATAAGGGGCTGTGGACAGAAAGAACGGATCAAGAGAAGGCCTTGGCGTGTAGGGTAGAGGAAAATCCTAAGGTTTTTAGAAGTAACCCCAACCGTTACCCAGGCAGTATCACCCCTGAACATAACACCGATGCACCGATCACTGAGGCAATTACCCACACCTCACCCTGACACAGGTAAACCCCTTAACAGATACCGACACCTACATTCACAATGACACCGACATAGTACTCTCTGTGACACGGACACACACCTCAGCGTGCCCCTCTGACACCCACCGTGGCCATGACTTGTCTCTCAGCGTGACACAGACATACCCCGCTCTGTGAGACCAACACACCCCACACCGTGACACAGATACACCACCCACCGTGACACCACCAGGACACTCACTCGACATTTCCCTCGCCTTGTCATTGGCACACCTCTCGCCGGGGCACAGAAACACCTATCACAATGACATAGACACGTCCCGCACAGTAACTCGAACATGACCCGCACGATACTGACACAGAACCCATAGTAACAATCAAAAAACCTTCACCGGGACATTGATAACCCCTCAGCGTGAAACAGACACGCCCCTCAATGTGGTGCCGACGCCTCTCACTGTGCCAACAGCAGATCCTTCACTGTGACACCCTTCACCGTGACACTGACACAACACTCTCTGTGATCCGTTCGGTAGCGTGACGCTGGCTCATGTGTCACTGTGAACGCCAATCATCCTTCACCATCTCTCTCAGTATCGCAGATTCGTCAATCTCAGATGACATGCGACCGAAACTACCAGCTCTTTTGGGAAGAGTATCACGAGATGAACAGGACGAAGCACCAATGTCGACTACAAGTCGATGAGTTAAACTCAACCCTTGAATCCACAATATCGGAGAATTCCCACCTGGTTCTCTCCCGGAGAACCTGTCTCAAGAATCTTTCTGTGCTCAACTCTAATCTGTCCGATCTTAAACTAATGCACAGCGGTCTCCGTCACGAGTTCACTGAGATGGAAACGAAGTACAGATCTGTCAACGAAACCAAGGCTCAAATCTGTGAATTGTTGGCCAGCAGAAGAGGTGAGGCATCATCCCCCTCTTTCACCCGCTCCTCATCACAGGACAGGCATGGAGAGAGGAAGCGTCACTCTGTGCTTGACATCGGGAGTGTGTGAAGAGATGGTATGGAGGGTGATTCACTCTGTGTTTGACCCGATGAGTGTGTGATGGGGCTGCGTGTAGGAAGTTTCACTCTGTCACTGAATCCAGGAGAGTGTGATGGGACGTTGTGTAGGTGGATTCGCTCTGTGTCTGAACACGGGATTGAGAGACGTAACATTGCAGCTTCTCGCTATGTCTCACTCCAGGAGTGTCTGATGGGACAGAATGGATCCAGAGTTACTCTGTGTCTGACAGCGGGATTTTGTGATGGGACAGTGCAGAGGGACGGTCACTCTATGTGACACCAGACAGTGTGTTTTTTTGATGTTGTGGAAGGAATCTGACCCCCTGAGTGTGCGATGGAAGGTTGTGGACACAACATCGCTTTGTGTGAGAACGGCTCAGAGAGAGCATCACTCTGTGACTTGTCAGGAAGTGTATGAAGGGGCGGGAGGGAGATTCATACAGTTAGTCTCGGAAATGTGTGATGGGACCGTGTGGAGGCAGCATCTCTCTGTGTCTGACACTTTCCTCTGTGGTGTGTTGAGAAGCTATGGAGGGAGAATCACACTCATTCTGACAGTTGCCTTGTGTGCTGAGAGAATTTCTTTCCGTGTCTGACCGTTGGAGAGTGTGGTGGGGCCGTGGAGAGAGAGAGATTCACACTGTGTCTGACCAAGTCAGTGCGTGATTGGACTTTGTGGAGGGATCTAAATATTGTGAGGGGCGATGTGGAGGGAGCTTCACTCTGTCTGACCCTGACAGTGTGTGATGGGACGGTGTGGAGGGAGATTCACTCTGTGTCTGACCCCGGGAGTGTGTGATGGGACGGTGTGGAGGGAGATTCACTCTGTCTGACCCTGGCAGTGTGTGATGGGACGGTGTGGAGGGAGATTCACTCTGTGCCTGACCCCGGGAGTGTGTGATGGGACGGTGTGGAGGGAGATTCACTCTGTCTGACCCTGGCAGTGTGTGATGGGACGGTGTGGAAGCTGATTCACTCTGTGTCTGACCCAGGGAGTGTGTGATGGGACGGTGTGGAGGGAGATTCACTCTGTCTGACCCTGGCAGTGTGTGATGGGACGGTGTGGAAGCTGATTCACTCTGTGTCTGACCCAGGGAGTGTGTGATGGGACGGTGAGGAGGGAGATTCACTCTGTCTGACCCTGGCAGTGTGTGATGGGACGGTGCGGAGGGAGATTCACTCTGTGTCTGACCCCGGGAGTGTGTGATGGGACGGTGTGGAGGGAGATTCACTCTGTGTCTGACCCCGGGAGTGTGTGATGGGGCGATGTGGAGGGAGCTTCACTCTCTCTGACCCCGGGAGTGTGTGATGGGACGGTGTGGAAGCTGATTCACTGTGTGTCTGACCCCGGGAGTGTGTGATGGGACGGTGTGGAAGCTGATTCACTCTGTGTCTGACCCCGGGAGTGTGTGATGGGACGGTGTGGAAGCTGATTCACTGTGTGTCTGACCCCGGGAGTGTGTGATGGGACGGTGTGGAGGGAGATTCACTCTGTCTGACCCTGGCAGTGTGTGATGGGACGGTGTGGAAGCTGATTCACTCTGTGTCTGACCCCGGGAGTGTGTGATGGGACGGTGTGGAGGGAGATTCACTCTGTGTCTGACCCCGGGAGTGTGTGATGGGACGGTGTGGAGGGAGATTCACTCTGTGTCTGACCTCGGTAGTGTGTGATGAGACGGTGTGGAAGAAGTAACACCCAGAACCTAACTCCACGTCCGATCGCTGGAATGTGTGATGAGGCCATGGAGTTAGTGGAGGGAGTTTCACTCTGTATCTGATTCTGAGAGAGTGTGATGAGACGGAGCGGACGGTGCACACTGTTTTTGACCCTGCGCCTGTGTGATGGGAGAGTGAAAAGAGCTTCGGGTGTCAGTAATCGGACGGTGCTGTATGAGCTACACTGTGTCTGATCCCTGGAGTGTTCGATTGGACACTGTGACAGCAGCTTAGCTCTGTGTCTCACTCCGAGAAAATGTGATGACAATAGACAATAGACAATAGGTGCAGAAGTAGACCATTCGGCCCTTCGAGCCTGCACCGCCATTTTGAGATCATGGCTGATCATCTACTATCAATACCCGGTTCCTGCCTTGTCCCCATATCCCTTGATTCCCCTATCCATAAGATAGCTATCTAGCTCCTTCTTGAAAGCATCAAGAGAATTGACCTCCAGTGCCTTCCAAGGCAGTGCATTCCAGACCCCACAACTCTCTGGGAGAAGATTTTCCTTAACTCTGTCCTAAATGACCTAACCCGTATTCTCAAACCATGCCCTCTGGTACTGGACTCTCCCAACAACTGGAACATATTTCCTGCCTCTATCTTGTCCAATCCCTTAATAACCTTATATGTTGCAATCAGATCCCCTCCCAATCTCCTTAATTCCAGCGTGTACAAGCCCAGTCTCTCTAACCTCTCTGCGTAAGACAGTCCTGACAACCCAGGAATTAACCTCGTGAATCTACGCTGCACTTCCTCTACAGCCAGGATGTCCTTCCTTAACCCTGGAGACCAATACTCCAGGGTTGTACACAATATTGTACACAATACTCCAGGTGTGGTCTCACCAGGGCCCTGTACAAATGCAAGAGGATTTCCTTGCTCTTGCACTCAATTCCCTTTGTAATAAAGGCCAACATTCTATTAGCCTTCTTCACTGCCTGCTGCACTTGCTCATTCACCTTCAGTGACTGATGAACAAGGACTCCTAGATCTTTGTGATGGGCCGGTGTGGAAGAGCTTCACTGTGTGTCTGTCCGCAATAGCGTGTGATCTGACAGTGAGCAGCGTTCAGTGTGAACGCATGTGTGTGTGTGATACGGCAGGAGAGAGAGAGAGAGAGAAGAGAGAGAGAGAGAGAGAGAGGAGAGAGAGAGAGAGAGAGGAGAGAGAGAGAGAGAGAGAGAGAGAGAGAGAGAGAGAGAGAGAGAGAGAGAGAGAGAGAGAGTGAGAGAGAAAGAGAGGAGTTAGAGAGAGAGAGAGATACTTGATCTCCCACTGCAGCATGAGACAAGGCAGTTGTCAGAGTTTCGTGCAAGAGCTTCGTCCGCTGTCATTCCCCATTTACCTCCATCCAGATCGGTCGAAATCTCACCGGTCTTCGCATTTTATAAAGTTCTGTGAAATTACATTTATTTCATTATTCCCGAGTATTGAAAAACCTTTGATGGAGTTACTCTCAGTTTATTACAACAGGAGTGAGTTGTGGACGGTGCAGAGGGTGCTTCATTTTTGTGTCTGACTCCGGGAGTGTGTGATCGAACGGCGCAGAGGGAGATTCATTCTATGTCTAACCCCAGGATTGTGTGATGAGACGGTGTGGAGAAAAAAAAAACACTCTGTGTCTGACCACGGTATTGTGTGATGGGACGGTGTGGAGGAAGATTCACTTTGTTACTGACCCCGGGAGTGTGTGATGGGACGGTGTGGAGGGAACATCAATCTGTGGTCTGACCCCAGGAGTGTGTGATGGGGCAGTGCGGGCTGAGATTCACTCTTTGTCTTACCCCGGAGAGTCTGTGATGGGACTGTGCGGGGAGAGAATCGCTCTGTTTCTGACACACAGTCTGTGTGATGGGACGTTGTGGAGCATCACCTTGTGTCTGACTCCGTGAGTGTATCAGGGGAGGGTGTAGAGGAAGCCCTCAATCTGTGCCTGACTGCAGAGTCTGTGATGGATGATGTGAAGGGAACTTCACTCTGTGCCTGATCCTGTGAATCTGTGATGGGACGTTGTAGAGGGAGCTTCATTCTGTGTCTCTACCCGGGCGTGTGCGATGGGACAGTTGTGGTACGAGATTCACTCTGTGTCTTGACCCCCCGGAGTG